>NC_142930.1:160932608-160940108 GCF_046866305.1 Octopus bimaculoides | reverse complement strand
GAAATTTTCTGTAGAAATTATAGCCGACACTGATTTTGCTACGGCGTTTCCTATCCGAGACGCCAGATGTAAACAACACTGTGATGGAAGATGAAAAATTGGATAATAGGTGTATATGCCATACTTCTGGTGTTTTTGCTCCGTCATCAGCATTGATCTAACCCATTAATCACGCGCGAAATTATTGCTTAAATAATCATTATATATAGTGGTGTAACGTTACTAGACGGGAAAACATGAGGCTGCAAAGCAAGTTTTTAACTACACGGATATACATGTATATTAGCATAGCCATATTTTAATTATGTTTCATTCGATTCTAACTTTCCGTATGACTAACATACTTGTTAGAGTTGGAAAAGTATTTTTAGGTTTATATCAAACGCCCCAGTTTATCTGCAACGGTTGCCTGTCGTTTATTTCTAACGGCTTTCAACTGATATCGAGCTCAGAATCTAAATTCAAATCTAACGTTAATAAGTATCGAGTCCACTGGTTCATAGACATATGCACTCGGTGATTGTTAAGAGAATAATGGAATAGCTTTTAATGTCCTGAAAAAAAAAAAACTAAATTACTACGATTATGACTTCTAAGAAAGAAAATAATTAGTTATGTCATAAAAAGTAATCAGTCATGTGAATTAAAAGTGTTCTAATTGAACTTACATGAAACTTTTATTTCTTTTATGTAACGAATAACAAACAACAGAATTAAACTTGTGTCCAATCTATTAACATTTACATAAACGTCATATATATGATTGTGTGCGTGTGTGTGTGTGTGTGTGCGTGTGTGTGTGTGAGAGAGAGAGAGAGAGAGAGAGAGAGAGTGTGTGTGTGTGTGTGTATGTGTGTGTGTGTGTGTGTGTGTGTGTGTGTGTGTGTATGTGTCATTGTCTCTGCGTGTGAAATTGAATAAATAATACAAGTACAGGATACTATGCGATGAACTTCAATAGCTAATTTTTCTCTATTTTTTTAACCCTATATGTATTATATATATATATATATATATATATATATATATATATATATATATATATATATATATATAATCTAACACTCTAATTCCAATATACACACACATCCTCTTTGACTCCTTCTCTCTCTCTCTCTCTCTCTCTCTGTCTATCTATCTCCCTCTCACTTTCTCTCTGACTATACACACACACACACATACACGCACACGTCCATGTACATGAGGAAAATACGCAAACTGGGGGTAAAATAAAGAGTGAGAGAAAGAAGTGGAGATCGGCTTGACAGAAAGAAAGCGCAGAATCTGAGAAGCGTAGTCATTGAGTAGAAGGAAATGGAAATCTTTCAACGTTCCAAGCAAAAATTTCTTCTTCAAGACTTGGACAAAGAACAAAAAAAAATACACCTGGCTAGAGAGACAAATTTTATGCACGATATTAAAGAAGCATGATTGGAAAGAGAGAGTGTGAGAGAGTGATACATATTATAACTATTTTATTTTGTCATTCGTTGCTTGTTAGAATATTTCATAATATAAGCGCAGTAATATGTATGTTAATGCTCTTTTTCCACATTAGATGTGTGTGTGTATGTGTGTAAATATCTATCTACCTATATATATACATATGAACATTTATGTATATGTATTTATATATATATATATATGTGTGTGTGAATATATTTATGGATATATATATATATATATATACATACACACACTCACACACACATATATATATAGATATATATGTATATATATACATATACATATATATATTTGTAGATATATATACATATATATTTATATTTGTAGATATATATATGTATGTATTCATATATGTGTGTGCATATGAAGGCATATATGTATATGTGGGTATGTGTGTGTGTATGTTTGTAAATAAATTATGTATACATACATAGGTGCATATGTGCATGTATGTGTTCATGCATGCATGTGTGTGTAACTATAATATGCATACATGCATACATACTTTTATACACACATACAAGCACATGCAGGCGCACACACACACATTCACATATAATTACATTCAAGATGACACTCAGGTATGCGTGTCTTCATAATCACATTCCTTGTGTCTGTGTTTCACTGCGCGTTTACTCCAAGACTTCTTTTATACACGTAAGTTTTTTTTAACAAAAGGTAAGTACGTATGTATATATGCATATGTTTGTACCTACGTATACATACATGCATATATAAATGAAGAACTCTGAGTATGCTAATGCAATCACATGCATGAACATAAGTCCATTTGCAACATGCTTATTCGGTGATATACACTTTTATCCTTGTACAAGCTGCATTGTAAAAGTGGGATTAGAGAGAAAATGATGTAATAATAGAAGAGATGCAGAAAGCAGTTAGTTATTTTAGATGTAAAAGGCTCTAAAAGAAATACAATAAGGAATTTCACAGCGTGACAAACACATCATTTGCCTAATTATAACTGGCGGGCAAACAATGTAATTGGGACAGCGATAACACATCTAAATTAGATAGAAATTAGAAAGCGATGAAGAAATTCCATGTTATCAGGTTTTTTATTTTCTTTTGTATGGTCTTGCATCTTCGTTTTATATGTCGTGTGTTTTATTTTGGTTTTGTTTCTCATTATATAATGTTGTGTGTGTTCTCTGTGGTTATCTTTAGAATTGATAGTAAATATAATGAAGATGAACTCGTATAGTTACGAGATGTATATCTCAGCATCTGCTGTTTAATCACTGCTTTTCTCTAATTTTGTTTCAGATTCAGATTTTGTCTTTTTTTTTTTGGGGGGGGGGGAGCTATAGAAACTACAAAAGCTTTAGTTCGCATGCGCAAGAAGTAATCAAAATTTTAGACCATGAATATTTTGTTTTACGATCACCTGAAGTACCAGGTTCAATGGATTAGCGTAAAAGTGGTTGAATATTTCACTAACAGTAATTCTTATAATGTAAAGTAATTAATGTTATTGGCGTGGCGCAGTGTGGCATGCCTGACAATTAAAATGGAAATCCAGTATATGCGACGGATTTCTACCTAAATTCAATACGATATGAGTTGATCCTAATTTATAGAAATGTCTACCTTTACAAGATTTCATGCAGTGGAATCGAATCCAGGGTTTTATATTTGCGAGACAAATTTCGTAAAACTTGTCATATTGCACATACAGATAGTTACACCGGAAAGAACGGTTCTCCATTCTTTCTTGCTAATGACATATAATAATATATCACTTCCTTTCGTCTTAAATACAGCGATTGAGAAACCAGACGAGGATCTCTCGTTGATAATTATAACTTGCCAAAGGCTTCGTGCTTTCCTTTACACTCCAAGATATCAAAACTTACTGGCGACCATAAACTTAAGTATTATGTTAGGTCAACTACAAGTGTAGCCTTCGTCTACTCGATCGCTGCTGACATAGGCCTACGCAAATAGCAAATAATAATTAATGACAAAGCCTCTACGTGGTCACTCGTTCTACTAGAAACAATAGTCAAATCTCACTTATTCCTCATTCTACAGTGTTAGAAAAGGATAAGGGAATGAAGCACTCCAACAGCCCCTGTATTACGGAAAAAGACAGTTTTGTCAGAGCGTGAACTCATTTCAGCACATGCCCACTCGACTTGATCTTAAACTGGGGTTTAACGAAAGCAACACCTGATAATGAATAAATAAATTACTTTTCTGTTATGATACCATTGCTTTTCAGATAATCCAATTCATCTTCAGAGGTAAAATATTTATTTTTACTGTGTACGTTTCGATTAGTTTCATCATAGATAGTCGTTCACATTTCTAGAAATCTGATTCGTACTACGGATGATGCAAACTAGGCAGAGAAGTTGTTAGTTTGAAAGTAAGGTTAATCATATAATTATCCATTTATGTATAAGTAATATTACATTTTTAGATTATTTAAATTTGTCTTACAACGAATGCAATCATATGAAGTTGATAACATCTGACATCAAAACCGATATCATGGATTGGATTAGAAGTAAATATATGTGTTGCCTCTTTCAAGATTATTTATTCGAAGTTTCAAACGGTGTATCGGAATCAATTATGGAATATTTCACTCCAAAGCTGTTAGTAACACGCTGTTTTGTACCATATATATGCTCAGTCATTGCCGACTACGATACATCGATGCTTCGCCTTTCATTAAGGTTCCTGGATGTTCTAGTTTTAATATCTATATACATGCATAGATGGAGGGAGAGAGAGAGAGAGAGAGAGAGAGAGAGAGAGAGAGAGAGAGAGAGAGAGAGAGAGAGAGCAATTCTAACAACACACCTCAGAGATGCTTCGGTGAAGTTAAACTTACCTAAAAGAATCTACAATTTAATGACTGCGAAATTGGATCTCACAAGGTTTCGAGGATGGTGATTCAGTTTTTCGATCATCAGAATTATTTCCTCATTGAAATGGAGTGTAAGTGGTTGAGTATTCCACAGACATGGGTACCCTTAACTTAATTCGCAGAATCTAAGTGGTAAAGTACGTGAGAGCTCTTAACATTTAAATTAGAAAAAGAATCGTTCCAACGTGCTTCCAATGAAGTTTCTCTCTACCCATTTCCATAAACTGACCCATGACAATGGAAGAAGGGACGCGAGATTTAACGCAGTAGAATCGAAACCAAGACTTCATGCTTGCAAAGCAGCCTTTTCAAACATTAGGCCAAGCTGTACCAATAGCAATTGCCTTTATGATATACGTACTGGCAGAACACAAAGCCACGCATTCGTAATTTTCGACGCCTGTTTATGAAATCGGAAAAGTGTGTTCATATCACAATCTGTCCTAACGACGAAATCAACACTTGAACACGCATATATGGATGCAGGTATACCCACACATACACACACAGATGTAAATGAATGCGCGTACATGTACACATACATGAATAAACGTGCGCGTGTGTTTGCGAGTGAGTGTGTGTGTATGTGTGTGTGTGCGTGTGCGTGGTGTAGAGTTGGAGGCGGTTGGCGTTTGGGTGTGCGTGTGTGTGTCTGGCTTCGGCTCAGTTTCATTCAGCAAATTCCACGCAGAATTCTTGGTGAATCAGATACGTTACCAAACACTTGCTACGTTGCAATACAGTCGGTGGAAATCCCACGCAATATGAGGAAACATAGATCTATGTGATTGTAGATTGACTTTCTTACAATAACTATTTCATGTGAGTCTGAATAACGGGGAATTGTGAAGTATTTTTTTTTTTAAATACCGCTTGTCTCACGAGAACATAAAGTAGATGAAAGACCTGGGGTGCATCATTAAAGTGTGTGAAATTGACCTGTAAGGAATCCTATAGTATATTGCTATCGACCATGACACAAATAACAACTGAATCTATGAATCTATCTATCTATCTATCTATCTATCTATCTATCTATCTATCTATCTATCTATCTATCTCTTATTTCTCAATCTATCTATCTGTTATCTATCAATCTATTTGTTTATCTGTCTCTCCACTCATCTATCTATCTATCTATCTATCTATCTATCTATCTATCTATCTATTTATCTATCTATATATCTATCTATCTATCTATCTATCTATCTATCTATCTATCTATCTATCTACCTATCTGTCTATCTATTCTTCTAGGGTGAACTTTAAACCGATATGTATATCATAGACTAGTCGCTAGGTCGAATACGTGTGACAAGACCTGTTGAGGTTGAATTTTTAATTTATTATAGAAATAAAATCAGTCCGACAGGCCTCCAAAATGTATCCCTCTATCCAGCTACAAAAACAAAGCCTACATCGGCATGACGTTATGTTAAAAACATTGACTTCTTTCAGATATTATACGATTGTATTGAACCCAGGTTCTCGAGATAGTAAAGCAATCTTCTTAACCGTTCGGCTCATTTGCGTATATATGATTTATGATATTAGCACTCTCGGAACGGGAATTATTAGTTTGTAATACGGACTGTAGTAATTGAATGGCAATTTATTTTATCGAAACCAGAAGATTAAAAGGTAGAGACGTTCTACTCCAGATTAGAACTCCGAATTAATGGGTTGCAACTCAGCTCCACACTTTGATATACTATGCATTTGAGATTCTACACCTTCGGATTCCAGCTGGCGGCAAATCTAATTACTGAATAGATTTCTTAGTTTCGAATAACTATGTGAACTGGATAATACTTGCCAATTCAGCTTAGAGAGAGGTCAAGCAATTGACATGAATGAAATAACACTGCAATGTTAGTTTTCTCTTCTGCGAAAAGACAACTGTTACAGGGTTTCAAGTACCGTTCACTTCAAGTTCCTATAACAAGAGTTGCACTTCATTTAATGATCATGTGATGAGCATGAAGGTCACACAATTCAAGCTCTCACTTCTCTACAATATATGACATTAGCTTTGCGTCAATTTGAAAATGAGACCATATACGCATTAATCATTTTTGTTCTATAGTTCTGCAGTCTAGAATGTTGACCCTCAAAATTTCTCTTGTCAACGAAATTATATTGGAAGAGTACTGCTGTGCAATTAAACGGAGTTCCCCCGCTAAGGTTGTAAATAAAATAAGCTACCTAGTCATTAGACACGTCAGATCGACAGAAGAAGGCAGATAACTAGAAAGTGAGGGAGAGAGGGGGTACAGAGATAGACAGAGAGAAAGAGAATTAAAAAGACATATAGTGACTGACGTATATATTGAACGAGTTATAGTGTAAATAACTTTAAGTTGATTTAGCAATATATCATATTAATAGTTTCCTCGCAATATGAAATAGAGTGTCGAACTAAAAAGCAAGAAGTATTGAATTACCTCATTTTGTAATCAGCGTTCAAATTCTGCCATTACCAAATATGGCCTTCATCCTTCCGTGATGGATATAATAAAGCCGGGTCAAGTATTACGACTTCATCGTCATAGTCTGCATACATACATACTCACACACACACACACACACACTCACAAACATATGCGCGCAAATGAGTGTGTGTGTGTGCGTCAGATGGCAAATGGAAGTATAATAGAAGATATCGCATTGAAGAAGCCCTCAAAGTCTTTCAAAATATCTCAGGTGAGGTTTTTCTTATACTCTCCCTGCTCTAAATGGCCACCATTGTTCTATGGCATTATATCTTACCGTTTTCCCTTCTTAAATAAGGGGAAATGATCATTGCAGATCTTAACGAAACTAAGAACACATCATAATGACTGATTATTATCTTTATAGCCAGAACCTATTTCAGACCTCATCAAGTTTATAGTACCATTAAAGCTCAGGTACAACCCCCAGGGGAGTATTGCAATACGAAAGATAACAGACTATCCCGTAACAGGCTATCACGCTGATTCCATCTAAGAATTAGGTTAAGTGTATACATATATGTGGAATGCCTAGCCGCATAAACGCTTCCGCAGGAGCGGGGAATTCAGTTAGAGAAACATTGCAATCCTCTTATCGAGCGATAAAAATCAACCATCAACATCACCACCATACTAACGCAC
>NC_142930.1:160917608-160922608 GCF_046866305.1 Octopus bimaculoides | reverse complement strand
AAGGTTAAACGTGTTTGTGGAGTCCTGAGCCAATTGCACGTTAATTTCACGAGCAGGCTATTCCGCTGATCGCATCAACTGGTACCGACCTTCGACGTCGTAAACGACAGAGTACCGCTTTATATATATTTCTGTCACATGGGACCTTGAAGACTGCTAGAAAGCAGGAAAGTATACTAGTCCTTCAATATTTAATATTTAATATTCAATATTTCATTTATTCAATAAGACATTCAATACTTCATTTCATTTTACTATATATACTATATATTCCATATTTTATATCGCACATTAATTTTATAAGAATATAAATAAAACATAAAAAACACACAGAGTTGGAATTCTTTTGAATGATATATATATATACAGATAGATAGATATAGATATGCAGGGCAGGGAATCGTCAATTAGTAATAAAATTAATAATTAACAATTTTGCCGGGTAGCTCAGTATGAAAAAACCTTTTCGGTAAAAAACATTTATAATCATAAATATATAGGGATTGACAGTAACCTGCTTCTCCAACATACTGAGAATTCAGAAATAGCAATCAAAGAACTACTGATTTCAAAACTACAAATTATTATTCCAGATTGATAGCGATATTTTTGATACACACAGAACAAAAAACAGTAGAGAAGAGTAAAAAAAAAACACCTGCCTTTAGTTAATTTAGTACGATCGTTTCACAGTTAAGAGTAAAGAATACTCTATTCTGATCTTCAGCTAAATATTCTAATAAATTTGTTAATGTCTAAATAACTCACGTTAATTTTGACCATGTGAACATCAATACCACGTGAGGAAGACGTTAAGAAATTTATCGGCCAGTGAGTTCAAAATCCCTCGCCCTAATGAATTCAATTCAGTGTGCATCATAAATAGTCCCGCATAGAAAAGAGACCCGTACGAACTTCCTGCGGTTTAACTATTCACCTTAGAGGTATTATTAAAATATAGATATGCAGGGCAGGGAATCGTCAATTAGTAATAAAATTAATAATTAACAATTTTGCCGGGTAGCTCAGTATGAAAATACCTTTTCGGTAAAAAACATTTATAATCATAAATATATAGGGATTGACAGTAACCTGCTTAACTGTGAAACGATCGTACTAAATTAACTAAAGGCAGGTGGTTTTTTCACTCTTCTCTACTGTTTTTTGTTCTGTGTGTATCAAAAATATCGCTATCAATCTGGAGTAATAATTTGTAGTTTTGAAATCAGTAGTTCTTTGACTGCTATTTCTGAATTCTCAGTATGTTGGAGAAGCAGGTTACTGTCAATCCCTATATATTTATGATTATAAATGGTTTTTACCGAAAAGGTTTTTTCATACTGAGCTACCCGGCAAAATTGTTAATTATTAATTTTATTACTAATTGACGATTCCCTGCCCTGCATATCTATATTTTAATAATGCCTCTAAGGTGAATAGTTAAACCGCAGGAAGTTCGTACGGGTCTCTTTTCTATGCGGGACTATTTATGATGCACACTGAATTGAATTCATTAGGGCGAGGGATTTTGAACTCACTGGCCGATAAATTTCTTAACGTCTTCCTCACGTGGTATTGATGTTCACATGGTCAAAATTAACGTGAGTTATTTAGACATTAACAAATTTATTTGAATATTTAGCTGAAGATCAGAATAGAGTATTCTTTACTCTTAACTGTGAAACGATCGTACTAAATTAACTAAAGGCAGGTGTTTTTTTTACTCTTCTCTACTGTTTTTTGTTCTGTGTGTATCAAAAATATCGCTATCAATCTGGAGTAATAATTTGTAGTTTTGAAATCAGTAGTTCTTTGACTGCTATTTCTGAATTCTCAGATAGATAGATAGATAGATAGATAGATAGATAGATAGATAGATAGATAGATTTATATATAGGCGCACACTTATACACACATGTCCATACTCATATTTCTGTTGACTTGTCTATATATCAGTTTGTCCATTTATCAATGAATGAAATCTGGTACACAGCTATATCTTTATCTACAAATCTATATGTCTATATATATATATAGGTATTACAAAACAGAGCCGACGATGTTCCAGTCATGGTGTTATCTATAAACAGCATACATATATTACCAAGCACATATTTAGTATCAGGCACGATGATTTTAAGTTCAATAAATATACAAAACGTACCAAATATTTTTTTTTATCATTAAATTGCTTCACTTCACTCATTGCGGCCATTTTGAGGCAACGCTCTGAAGAATTTAGTCGACCAAATCGATGCCAGTACTGATTTCGTAACTCCGGTACTAAATCTACCGTTTTAAGTTACGAAACCGCTAATTATATATATATATACATACATACATACATACATACATACATACACACACACACACACATACACAGATATACATATATATACACATATACATCGGTAGCCACTACACATTCATTTATTTCTCTCTTTGTTTCTTTCTGTGGAAGAGCGTAGTTTCGAAAAGTTAAAGACATTTTCACTTCCCGAGCGTTATACTAATACATATGTTTGTTGTCTACACCACCGGTCTTCGTCTTTTGTTTTTGTTTTTTGTGAATTCTCACTATATATATATATATATATATGCATGTATTCTCACAGGCACACACACACTCCTGTCTTGTTTTCTTTTCCGTTTGTTTTCCTGTCTTGTTTTCTTTTCCGTTTGTTGTCCTATCTTGATTTTTGTCCGCCACTACATTCCTCCATGGCACAGGTTTAATTTGTGTATACAAATTTAATTTGCGGTCCATGGGAAGAGCCGTTTTAACGATGCGTCCTGCCCAACTCTTCGAAACGCCGGTGTTAAAACGGGGGTAGCTGATGAAGGAAAATATTCTCTATGTGACTTGTGTGTTTTCTGTACTCTGGTTATTATTATTTTCTTGTCTACGTTTTGTTTGCAATGACCTGTACCCACATATGCACCTATATATACAGGTAGACGTAGGTATGCACATACCTGTACGTATATATGCATATACTCATTTATTATATATATATATATATATATATATATATATACATATATAATTAAATAAAAAAAGTAAGAAGGGAGCTCACTCCCTTTGTTTCTTACCCTAATCCTCTCTCTTGTCCCCCTTACCCTCTGCCTGTTTGGTCACAAGCGACTACAAACCATTTCTCTCACATCTGTCTTTTCTGGACACGACGTCATCTCGCTGGACCCCCCCAGGCTGCTATACAGTAATACTACATCTGAGACCACGCAGTTGAGAAACAAAAAATTTAGCCTCGCAGCCATGTCTCCGCATATATATGTGTAAAAATAGTCATTATTACAATATTAATTATCACGTAAAGCAATAAATTATTCTTAAATATTAATGCAAAATAAAATAAAAAGGAACATGTTAAGGGAATATCACAAATGTACTGAGGTTTTTATACAGGCTTTCTCCTCGATGACCAAAAAGAATGCTGTCGGCACACTCTATGATGAGTGATCGACAGTTTTTCTTGTCTTGCTTTATATATTGCCTTGTTGTGGCAATCAAAGAGAAGCATACGATCTATAATGAATATAGTCATAGATACACCAAGTCCCAAAAAGTAAGCGGTCAGTGATAAATACTTTTGATAATATGAATGTTAGATTAATGTTAATCCGGATTTAAGTCACATTCACAACTGTTACAGCAGAAGCATTACTTAGAGTATTCTTAAACATCCTTTTTCAAAGAGATGTCTTTGAATGGTTGGTATATGTATCGCTTCTCAAGAGGAATACTTGTCAAGTAATGTGATGGATGGATACTCCCTTTTATATCACTGTTCGTCTGCAAGCCACTCTTAACTCTAACTGGTTTAAGGGACAATGTTTATATACGTTGATGGTAGCTGAGGAGTTGCAAATACGGGGTGGAATTGCTGAAGGGTTTGTCCTATTATGTATGCGAAATTCGAGCTATGGTGGAATTTGCAGATGGCTCCTAAACGTCCATGGATCAAATTTCAACGAGCAAACGTGATATCCAGCAATGTGACTGTGGAGCACGTGACCCACATCATGGATAGACTATTTATAGCATTCGAGATTTCAGTAATATTCCTTACATAAAACCGGAGATCATTAAAAATAACTAAACACGCGGGGATGTCCTATGAAGACTGAAGGCGAAGCGACCAGCTGATGCGGTTACATCTTAACTCTGAGTTCATAATATAGCCGCGATCCACTTTGCCTTTGATCCTTTCAGAGACGATAAAATAAATACCACTTAGAAACTGGAATCGATCTCATAGACTTACTCCTCGCCACCGAAGTTGCTGCGCCTCATGCCAAAATCTGAAACCAATCATAGAAACGCGAGGAGTTGGTAATCGTTTTTGATGTTTCTTCGTTATTTCGGACAGAGACTCATTTGGTGTATCGCGGGTAGTTATAAAAACACATGAAGCAATCAAATTCGGGGTTTTCGACTGCTGACTTTACTGGTTAAAGACAAACTTCAACTTTTGATCTGGAATACTAAAAGAAATATTCACTGATTAATGTGATACTATGCACGCTACGGCTGAATAAAGAGATTTTGGTCACGGTTGGAATATCTTTGTTCATAGTACTGCTAGATTAAAATCTACGATAAGAGAACAACAACAACATTTGGTATTAATGTACTCCCGTAAATTCAATTAACGATTTCTTTCCAAAATACAATTATGAATTTGTGCCTACACGTAAAATACGGATTACTGTCCATCTCAACAAAATAGAATAAAAAATTATAAAGAAAGACTGATCGACAAACGTGTTCTCATGGCATTTCTCGAAGATTCAATCAACGTTTTTGTCACTTATAACAATGAATTCTGAAATGTAGTTATGATATAAAACTTATCAACATCAAAATCAAAATTCACCTCTAAATATATGTAACAACAACAGCCACAACAGCAACAACAACTGGAAATAGAATAACAATTGGCACTTTAAGAACATGAAGTAATATATCTGTTGAGTAT
>NC_142930.1:160912608-160915108 GCF_046866305.1 Octopus bimaculoides | reverse complement strand
GATATGCGGTTTTGTTTCATTATCAACATAATATGGAGCTTGAAAATGTAACTGCTCTTCGCGTAAGACGTTTTGTTTTAGACAGTTTAAGTCCGTACATCGACGACTAGAATGTGCTAATATGCACGATGTTCTTTAAAGGTAAAATTCGTAGCTTCTATAAAGATTTATTTGAAAATGGAACATGCTAACCCCGCCCAAAGCTTGTTATTTTCTTTTAAAGAGTTGTTTCAAATGTTGATGGGTGGGTTTAATTTGACCAGTATTAATACGAACAGTACTAATATAATGTCTCTTGCTGTTTATCTAAGAGAACTGAAAAATACTTATGCACATTGTATGTACATCATGACACAGTATGAGTTTTCTCCACTGTAGTAGCGCAGTGGCAGGGGAAACAATTCTAGAGAAAATACAGTGTGCTATAGGTTAGTAAGGCACGCTATATCCCAGAGAAAAGGTATGATAATTATAAAACTTTCTCGGAAAAGCATCTCTGCTAGAACGTTTTTGTATCGTACGAAAAAAATCACCGCCCAGCTTCATTTGTTTCGCAAATTATCTGGTGTTTGCTGTGAAAAGAAATACTGTCGGTATTATGCAATTACAACCCCTTCTTCTAAACTACACAAACGTTGAGGAAGATTCAGATTTATGCAAGGTGTAAGCGACATCTGGTCTGGCTTCCAGCTCCATACATTTCAATGATTGTAGTTTTTTTTTTCCAAGACTGTTTTAGAAATGATGCTGCACTTGTTTAGAAAAGGGCATGTTATAATATTTCCCAAAACGTATCGTTTATTTCAGACATTGCTCCAAATTACTCAGTAAATTTCAGTGGGTTTTCTAGGAATAGGATCGACGTATGAGAGCATATTTTCTAAGATCATATTGAAATATCTCTTAAAAGGAATTGAAATATTACAATAATTTAGATTCTTCTAGAAAAAAGTAAAACCTTAGCTTAAAAAGTGTTTTGTTAAATATTTCTCAAAAATGTATTTATGATTTTATAAATTCTTCAGCTGTAGAAAATGTGAATAAAGTTCATTAAATCATTGTCATATAGGCAAAAGATGTAAACCTTAAGGAAGTTGAAGTTGATGTGGTTAAATGCCTAGGAACTCATAGAGAAAGACTGTCTATTAGGGAAATGAAGATGTTTAATCTAGAACGAGTTGTACAGAAAATAATATATAGCAACCTCGTCCATTCTATTCAAGTTTGACAGTAAATGGCTACATATTTGACACTTATTAAGCAGGGTCTGCAAGTTGTGGATAATTATAGTCATCATAATGAATGCCACAGAAAAATTACGACAGAAATTCATAATGAGCTGTAGAAACCGATATTGCACCACAGGCGTCCAAAACAAGGAAACGTATATCTATGCATAAGTATATATATATATATATATATATATATATATATATATATATATATATATATATATATATATATATATATATATATGTATGTATGTATGTATGTATGTATGTAAATATATACGTATAAATTTGTGTTTATACGTATGCATATATATTCATGTATTTATATGCATATTCATACACATACATACTTATATACATACATGTATATAAATACGCATGTTCATACCTACATACACACATATATTACATGCATATATATATATATATATATATATATATATATATATATATATACATGCATAAATTTATGTCCGTACGTTTATGTGTGCGTGTACATTTATAGACGTGTGTATTTTTTTCATTCTGAGATATATTTAATGTTTAATCAAAATATATTATCTTGAGCGTTCTCATCATTTTCTTAAATATTTTAACAATTTAAGCCGTGTACTCGTTTATGATATTTAAGAAAGGAGAAGTAATGTTATACTTTTCAGATTATCTATGTGCCAAAATACACATTAAAATATATTGATTTTCCTTTTCGTATTATTCCATTTCATTTTTATTCCCTTTTTTTGTTTGCTAGGATATTATTTTTGATATCAGATATTATTTAAATGTAACAACTGTTTTATATTATCAATTCCAATTTTATTCCCAATAACATTACGTTATAATACGCCACTTTCACATTATTACGATTCAGATGTATTATAATCGCCTTTGCTGTTATAATTATGATAAGATTTTCTTATTTTTTTATGGGAATGATTGTTGTTGTTATTGTTGTTGCTGTTATCGATGTGGATGCTTCTATTTTAACAAACGTCACCTCTGAGCAAAGGGACCCGTGTTCAAATGGCATCAGTTGTAATCATTTCATCTGTCCACAAGTTCGCGCAGGCGTGGCTGTGTGGTAAGAAGCTTGCTTCCCAAATGTATGGTTCTGGGTTCAGTTCCACTGCGTGGCACCTTGGCTGGTTTCTTCTACTATAGCCTCGGGTCAACCATGGCCTTGCGAATGAATTTGGTAGGTGGAAACTGAAAGACGCTAATCGTGCGATTGAGTTAGTCATGGCTTGGGCCGATAATGGCCGAAACCA
>NC_142930.1:160885462-160905462 GCF_046866305.1 Octopus bimaculoides | reverse complement strand
AATGAATCGCAGAAGGTCTTCGATTCGCTTATGCAAAACGACTTCAAGGCCGGAGCTGAAAAGTAGCAGGGACGCTGAGACCTGTGTATTGCTCTGCAAGGTGACTATTTCCTAAGAATTGATGTTAAAATTTAAGAAAATAAATTATTTTTCATTAAGCGTAACTAATCCAGGAACGTTTTCCTAACAACAAATATATATTTGTGAAATGTAGTTTTTAATCTTAAATTAGGTCAAAGTTAAGTAATTAACTCTGAGTATTTTTGCTCCTCTTGCCGGATTTCTCATGACGATTTTGACAATAAGTCTTCATTATGTACTGAGAATTATGAAACCAATAATCGCATTACCTTTATGAATCATACGCGAAAAGTTACTCTCTTTTACTCTCTTTTACTTGTTTCAGTCATTTGCTGGAGCACCGCCTTTAGTCGAGCAAATCGACCCCAGGACTTATTCGTTGTAAGCCTAGTACTTATTCTATCGGTCTCTTTTTGCCGAACCGCTAAGTTACGAGGACGTAGACACACCAGCATCGGTTGTCAAGCGATATTGGGGGGACAAATACACACCCAAAAACATATACCCACACATATATATATATACGACAGGCTTTCAGTTTCCGTCTACTAAATCCACTCAGAAGGCTTTGGTCTGCCCGAGGCTATAGTAGAAGACACTTACCCAAGGTGCCACGCAGTAGGGATGAACCCGGAACCATGTGGTTGGTAAGCTAGCTACCTGCCATACAGTCTCTCAATGTTTGCTTACTCCCTGCCTGTGCCTTTTTCTGAGGTAAAATAATACGTAGGTCGACTTTCCCTTTCATAATTTCGGTTGTGAACCAAACAAGTTCCAGCTGAACATCGGATTCAATGTAATGGACTAGCGCCACTCTCCAATAATTTCTGGCCTTTTGTCAGAAGTAGAAAGAAAAATATTTTACAATCTGCTAACTCCACTCGCTACATAAGAGCTCATCTGAAATATTTAGTAAATTTATGTAATATCGCAGTAGAAACGTCAAAATACTATCAGTTAACAAACGGTGTGACAAAGTAAATAAGATGACGTAGTTGGACACGAAAAATAATCGAAGATATATTTAAGAACAAAATTAGACGTGAAAAATAAGGAGGGAGAGAAGAAGAGAATATGTATCGAGTGTAATTGTAGACAAAATTACTGTCTTGAAGACGGCTAAAAACATTTTAAAACTGTTTATGAAAGTCGACAAATCGAATGATTCTATTGTCCAAGTAAACAAACGAATTCGATCGTTGATTAGTTTAAACAAATAATGTTTCTGTTATTACAGAAAATTATTCTATACTACATAACAATAGATGTTCAAAAGTGAAATTATAATATTTAAAACATCGATAAACACGGAAACCTAATTAGAGATCGGATGAAGAAAAAAATTCGTGACATCTACTTTATTCTACATAAAATGGAATGTCACTAAGCAAATTGAGATCCGACTAAATTTGATTAAAAACAAAAATGCCATATTATTATTTGCTTTGTGTTTCAGTCATTGGACTAAAGCCAAAGTGGAACATGGCGTAGAAAAGTTTAGTCAAACAAATTAACCCTAGTACTTATTTTTTACGTCTTATACGTATTCTATCGGTGTCTTTTGACAACCGCATAAATTACATTATGAGACTAGTAATTGCATTACGTTTAGGAATCGCACGTAAAAACGAGTAAGTAGATATGTTATAATCTAACAAACACGAGTTGTCAAACAGCGAGGGGGAGGGACGAACATAGATGTCAAACGGTGAGGGGAAGGCACGAACACAGGTTGTCAAACGGTGAGGGGGGGACACGAACAAAGGTTGTCAAACGGCGAGCGGTAGGCACGAACAAAGGTTGTCAAGCGGCGAGGGGGAGGCACGAACCCAGGTTGTCAAGCCGCGAGGGGGAGGCACGAAGACAGGTTGTCAAACAGCGAAGGGAGATACCAGCACAAAAAAAAAACATAATCACATATGACTTGTTTATTTACTTTGCTTGTTTTCTTTATAGCATTAATTGTAATTTGATCTTTGTGTATGTATCCTACACAAAGAGGGTTATCCCAGGCGTGGCTATATTGCTACGTAGAATATGTTTGTGAAATTTAGATCTATTTATGAATGAATTGTTTTATTATATTCTTACAATAAATAATTATAGATCTTACGTCTTTAAAAAAAACGACTTTTTATAATATTGTGTGTTATAAACTTAAGTCTTCTTATGTAGTCTTCAATTATCTTAATTATACACAAATCGTCTGTACAAAAAAATTATGTCCTGCTATTTATTCCACTCTTCTCCGATTCATTTCTTCCGCACCTACGTCTCGAGTGTAGTAAGATTTCTTTTGAAAAAATAACTTATGATTAAGTTGATTAGATTTAAGTAACATAGGCGTTGACATGGCTTTGTGGTTAAAAAGCTTGCTTCTCAAACACATGGTTTCGATTTCAGCCTCACTTCACGGCACCTTCTGAAATTACTATCATCTATAACCTCGGATCGACCAATAAGGTGCGAATGAATTTGGTAGGCGGAAAATGTGTGTAAGCTACTGGTATCTATATTACATATAGATTTTTTACTTGTTTCAGTCATTACACTGCAAACATACTGGGGCACAACCTTGAAATTTATTGAACGAATCAATCTCATTACTAATTTTTTAACGCGCAAACGTAAACAACCCAACAACTGTTGTTAAGCGATTGTTATACATCGCTGGTTAGAAAAGCGTTTCGCAGGTTTTTTTTTTTTGACTCTCGAATGATGCCACCACGCTGGTTAGTAAAGCAGGCCAATATTTTCACTGATTGGAAAGCTATTCCATCGCAGAGTTACCCATTTGCCACTGAGTGAACTGGAGAAGCGTGAAGAGATGTGCTTTGCTCAAGAACACAACGTGACGTCCAATCTGGGAGTCGAAACTATGATCTTGAGATCCTCAGTGCAATACCTTAACCACTAAGCCTTGCGCCTTCACACACACACCTACATATATATGTACACACACAAGCACAAATATATATATATATATATATATTTATATATATATATATATATATATATATATATATATATATATATATATAAACGAATAATTGTATTCTTGGGAATAGAAATTTCCATTATGAATGTTTTTACACACGAGCTTCCTGATAAAATTCTTGTAAAAGATTTTTATCCTATTTTGAATTTATTAATCATATATATATATATATATATATATATATATATATATATATATATGGAGGTTTGGGATGGAGAGTGTGTGATGTGGTTTAGGTGGAGGGGGTATCAATGACGAGAGAAGATGGTAGGAGTGAAGAGAGGAAGTTTGTGTTAGAGCAAGAGAGTAGAGGTGTGTTGGAATAAAGAGAGAAAATAGATATCAGATGAAGAGAGGAGAGCTGGGGAGTCAGGTGAACAGAGGAGGGGAATTGATCCCATGTGGCGCAAAGGAGCGAAGAGAGAAGATTAATTCCAACTCACGGTGAAGGCGGGAGTCCGGTTGGCTCCTGTGCGAAGACAATCCGAACACAGACAAGTATTGTAGTGAATGACCGGTAGAGCGGAAATGGCACGAGTCGACGAGCACCTCTATCTTCTGTCTACCAAATTCGCTCCAAGGATTGAGTCGACCCGAGGCTATAGTAGAAGAAAGTTGTCCAAGGTGAGGTTCCAGGCAATAGGACTGAACCCAGAAACATGCAGTTGTGAAGAAAGCTCCTCAGCACACAGCCACTCCTATCCCTATATATTTTTTACATTACAACTCACCACGTGGGGATAATCGAAATTCTGCCTTTTCTATTTATATATAAAATATATATATATATATATATATATATATATAAGCTCTTTTAGTTTGCACCTGCCTTCGAAATCCACGCAAAATTTTTGCGTTACCTAGGGTCTACATTAGGAGACATTTTCCCAATTTGCCACGCAAATCATGTCGTTGGAAATCAAACTTTTCGTCACACCGCAACTCTTCGATATATGTTAATTAAATCAAATTAATCAAAATGTCTTTGAAATAAATCTTACTACTGTCGAGACGGAGGTGCGGTAGAAACGAACTGGTGAAAAAAGGATGAATAACACAACTTAAAATAAAAACAATTTTTACGCACGATTCGTACATAATTAAAATAATTGAAGACGATGCAAAAAGATTTAATTTTGTAATACACAAGGATATAATAATTCGCTTTTTATGACATAATATCTATAATTTTTTATAATACGAATATAATCAAATAATTCATTCACATAATTTTTATCAATATAACCACGCTGGCGGTGAGCTAGGCAGGAACCTTAGCACGGCGGGCGAGATACTTAGCGGTATTTCGTCTGCCGTTACGTTCTGAGGTCAAGTCTCAGCGAGGTCGACTTTGCTTTTCATCCTTTCCGGGCCCATAAATTAAGTACCAGTTACGCACTGGGTCGATGTAATCGACTTAATCCCTTTGTCTGTCATTGTTTGTCCCCTCTATGTTTAGCTCCTTGCGAGTGATAAAGAAATAAGAAACGTTAGCACGCCGGGCGAAATGCATAGCGGTATTTCGTCTGTCTGAGTTCAAATTCCGCCGAGGTCGACTTTGCCTTTCCTTCTTCCGGGGTCGATAGATTAAGTACCAGTTACGCATTGGGGTCGATATAATCGACTTAATCCGTTTGTTTGTCCTCTCAATGTTTAGTCCCCTGTGAGCAATAAAGAAACAAATATAACCACGCTTCAAATAACCCTTCGAATAAGTGGTTTTAGTACCGCTACAAAGAAAGAAGTAGATAAAATGCTATATAACGCAACCAACTAAAATAACTGAAAATGAAAAAAAAAACTAGGTCAACGTTAAAATATATAAATTATACGGATGACCGATAGAATCAGTTCATGAAAACAAATTATTAACTGAATATATTGCCAACGCTGGTCTATATTTCATTATTCACTTGTCACCATATGCCGAGTTTAATGTTTATGAAACCTCTCTGGCCTTAATTAACAGATAACCTCTACTTCAACGTAAATAATGTGAAATATATAAGATTTTTAGAAAACGAATACTGAGAAGAGTATTAACTTAACCCTTGCTTCTCCAAAGTGTTTTATACTTTTTAGTTAGCCGTCGAGTCATTTACTTCTGAGTAACATAAAGCTTTCGTTTCATATGCCCTGGTGGTTGAAAAGTAAATTCGAATATGTATCGTACATATTACATGAACGGCAGGAAAATACCCTGTGTACAAGATTTGATGCACGAAAGGGCTTAAAGTGGTGGGACAAGTATAAAAAACAATGCAGCCGCGGAAAGTAAATGAATAAAACAATAAAATAAAGGGAAAGAAAAGAAAGGTTCAAGATTCTCAGATATTCAACATAATGAGCCGTATATCTTGAAATATTTAAGATTGTAATTTAAATAAATAACCTAATAAGAGAAGATAATCTCACGTAAAAATTCCACTTAGGGAAATTAAAATCAAACTGACTCCATCGAATCGAGAAATTTGCAAAACTATCAGCTTCAGTAAACTATTTAGAAAAATGAGTAGTTCGCTCACTACAGACCATAAAGTGATAAGTGAAATACAGAATGTAAAACAGAAAAACACCACCAACACTACTACTATATGTAGTGAAGGACGAGCCTTCGATAAGAACGTGGAGATGAATTTGTACGTGCGGGAATTTGTGTAGAATCTCCAGGAAGGGCTTGCACAGAACAAAAATGTATAAGAATGTCCAAAGTGGTGTGTTTTACAGTGTGTCACAGCCGAGATTTGTCATATGGAATTTACAGTTGATATTGCATTGGATTAGGGTTTACGGACCTGTAGGTGTCCAATATTTTGCAGAAAATATTGAGTTAACAACATGGAATAGATGAATGTGTATTTAGATCATCGTCTGATAACCTGCTGTTTGATAACAGAGACAAGCTGAATGTTATAGCAAGAAACAGAAATGAGAAGAGCATTATCATTTCTATTTCTTCACAGAATCCATCTAACCGCTGAAAGGCGCTTCAAACAATGGAAATAATATCTATGGTAAGTGGAAGAGAAAGTCGGATTCACGCACACGCACACCACGCGCGCGCGCACACACCCATATATAAATGTATATATATATATATATATATATATATATACAATTTCTAAATATCTATATACAACGTATCGTATGTATGTCTGTAGGTAAGTACAAACCGAACAACCCTGGCCTCCCCATCGTCTCCGCCTTCAACTGCCCCACCGAGCTTATCTCAAGATACCTAGACCGTGTCCTCGCCCCCCTAGTGGCTTCTCTCCCTTCCCACATTCATGACACGAACCACGCGCTTCGTCTATTCAACTCTTTCTCTTTCCCTCCCGGCCCTTCTAAGCTTCTCTTCACTCTAGACATCCAGAGCCTCTATACAGTGATCCCCCACGACGAGGGGCTGCGTGCCCTGAAGTTTTTTCTAGACCAACGCCCCAACCCACAACCCGAGACCTCCACACTCATTCGTCTGGCCGAACTTGTCCTATCTCTCAACTGCTTCTCGTTCGCGGGAGATATCTACCAGCATTTTCGGGAGTGGCCATGGGGACGAGAATGGGCCACAACTACGCGAACCTCTTCGTTGGTTATGTTGAGGCCCAAATATTCTCCAGTTTCACTGGTTCTACTCCCGAACTATACGGTCGGTATATCGACGACTGTATCGGTGCCACCTCACTCTCCCGCGAACATCTTGACTCGTTCCTCTCTTTCGTTCAGTCTTTCCATCCTGCCCTCCACTTCTCCTGTACTGTCTCTGACACCTCTGTCCCCTTTCTCGACATTTCGGTCAGCATCCTCCACTCCGCCCTTAGCACCTCCATCCACTACAAACACACACTCACACTCCTATCTCAACTTCTCCTCCTCCCACCCTAGACACACCAAACCTTCCATCCCCTATTCCCAATTCCTCCGTCTACGCAGACTTTGTAGCGACAGCCATGACTTTGAGACTGTCTTAACTCATGGCTCACCACTTTAGCCTGCGAGGATATCCACCCACCACCATCCACACCGCCCTTACCAGAGCACGTTCTGTGGACCGTGCATCTGCCCTCTCCCCCCCGAACTCGCCCTGCTTTTTCCCGCCTCCCTTTTCCCCTCACCTACCATCCCACCACCCTACCCCTCCAACGCTCCATTCTCCGAGCTTTTCGGCGCCTCCAGTCCGACCCCTCCACCTCTCACATCTTCTCCAGTCCGACCCCTCCACCTCCCACATCTTCCCTAATCTTCACACATCTTCCCTAATCGACCCCTCCCCTCCTTCAAACGAACCCACAACTTGGTCCACAGCTTCTTCCCCAACCCAACCTCCCAACCTGGCTCGTTCCCCTGCTCCCGCCCACGCTGCCGCACTTGCCCTTACCTCTCCAACTCCACCCTCCTCACCAGCACCCAGCACCGACCCTATCACATCACCAACTCCTTCACCTGCACTTCTACCAACCTCATCTATTGCCTCTCCTGCTCTCTCTGCCATTCTCGGTACATCGGACAAACGGGGCGCCGCCTGACCGACCGATTCGCGGAACACTTCCGAGACATCAACGTTGGTAATGACACCCCGGTGTCACGCCACTTCCGCTCTGCCGGCCACTCCTTGCAGCAACACCTGTCTGTGTTTGGATTGTCCATGCACAGGGGACATCCGGACTCCCGTTTGCACCGTGAACAGGGATTGGTCTTCTCCATCCGCTCCTTTGCACCACATGGGCTCCCCTCCCCTCCCCTCTTCATCTAACCCCCTCCTCCTGTCTCTCTCCCCCACCCTCCCTCTTCATCTAACCCCCTCCTCCTGTCTCTCTCCCCCACCCTCCCTCCTACCACCCATCTCTCCCCCACCCTCCCTCATACCACCCATCTCTCCCCCTCCCCCACCTCCCCTCATGCTCCCACTCCTACTTCTTTGTACGTCTCTTCACTCCTACTTCTCTTCCTACTTCTCTTCATTCCTACTTCTCTCCACTCCTACTTCTCTTCCCACTTCTCTTCCTACTTCTCTCCACTCCTACTTCTCTTCACCCCTACTCTTTCTCTGCTCTCTCTTATTCTCTCCTCTCTCTTATTCTCTCCTCTCTCTTACTCACTCTCTTCTCTACACTCTTACTCTCTCACTCTCTTCTCTCTTTCCCTCTCTCTCCCTCTCTCTCACTCTCTCTCACTCTTACTCTCTACATTCTTACTCTCTTACTCTCTCACCCTTACTCTTACCCTTACTCTCTCACTCTCTTCTCTCGCTCACTCTCTTTCTCTTTCTCTCTTTCTCTCCCCCATATCCCTCTTCCCTCTCTCCCAATCTTTTCTCTCTCACTCTTTCTCCCACCATACTCACCTTCCCCCTCTCTCTTCCCCCCTATACCCACCTTCCCCCTCTCTCAATCCACCTTCCCTCTCTTATACCCACCCTCTCTCCTCTCTTTCTCTCCCCTCCCATACTCCTCTTCCCCCTCTCTTACATCCACCTTCCCCTCCTCCCTTTATCGTCAACACCCCCTCATAAGCTCATCCCACCACACACCAACACACTCCTACTCTACCTTCCCACTCCACCCCATCCAGTTCCTTACAACCACCACCCACCCCTACCCACAGACCCCTACCTCTACCCCACCCTCAGCCTAACCCACACTCCACCCATGCCTTCCCCACCTCCCAACACCCTCACATCACACCACACCAATACCCTCGCATCACACTACAACTGACCAAATGCTTTCTCCCTTCCCCATTTTCACACTACATACGTCAAGATCACCAGCATTCTATCTCCCACACACGGCCCCTCGTTCTTCGATCACCGTTTGTTATCTCCCCCTTTTCTTAGCTCTCCTGAAAAAAGAATTTCTAACTTCCGGTCAGCCATTGTTATGATCAGCCATTATTATGATTGACCGTTGAATGGACACTATTCAATTTTTCTCCGTGTTTTTCTTCTTGTCTCCCTTTTCTTTCTGTTGAATAGCGTAGCTCGAAACGTCAAAGACTTTCCGTATTCCCGAGCGTCATACTAATACATCCTTTTGTTATTTACACCACCTGTCCTCGTCTGTTGTTGTTTTTTCGTATATTCTCCCATATGTATATATATATATATATATATATATATATATATATATGCACATACATATATACACGCACACATATAGGTATATGTATACATTATATATAGATATATATATATATATTTATATATACCTTGTATATTGGGTTGGTGCATAATTACTGAGCCTTTTTTGCTTTCGACGAATTTATTCAACAAAAACAATAACAACATGTAACAAAAACATCTTTATTCCGGAGCATATTCACCATCTACTTCAATTACTGCTTCCCATTTGCTTGCCAGACGGTCGATTCCACGGGCGAAGAAGTTACTGTTCTGAGAAGCAATCCACTCTTTGACGGCGGCTACCAAGTCATCCAAGTCGTCGGAAAGTTTGTTCACGAGCAAATGCTTCAGTGATTAATTGACGTTATAGTCTGTACGCGCTTCTGTGGGAGAATATGGCGGATGACGAAGCAGTTCCCAGCCCTTATTGGCGATAGATTCGACGACATGCCGCTCAACATGTGGACGCGCATTATCGTGGTGGAATACGATTTAGTTCTTTTTGCGCGGTCTTTTTCTCTCGATTGCAACGTGAATGCGTTCAAGTTGAATTAGATAAACGTCGCTGTTGATATTTAATTGCCACTTGCCTTTTTTGTCCGGAATCCCGCCACTGTTGACGCTCATCGTCGTCATTCCACTAATAACATATCCCGTCTGAGATGAATTACCATTGAATGATACCGCTTCTCTCCCACCAAATACACCACGTTGCGTTCTTACAGTGGACGCCCTTCGGTATTCCTTTGGGTGTAACACCTGGCGAAACGCAAACTTTTCTTTTGACGTTTTCGAAGAGAAGCTAAGATTCATCCCCAGTGACGAGATTCTTCAGGAACGGAGTTTCCTCATTTCATTGCAGCAAATCGGTAAAAATTCGGACACGTTCGGCTTTGTTGTTATTGGAGAGTTCGTGGGGGCCCCACTCAGCCTATTTCTGTACTTTCTCGAGCTTCCTTAGACAACGAAAGATGGTCGAATGGTCCACATTGAAGTCTTCGACCAACATTCTCATTTTCAAGCTTCGTCCTCTTCCACGGCTGCAAAAAGTGCCGGGTCGTTGAAATTGTATGGTTGACCGCTTGCTTTTTCGTCTGCTAGGTTTGTATCGCCCGATTTGAACTTCCTGAACCAGCTTTCAACTTGGCTTTTGCTGACTGTTCCTTCACCAAAAAGTTCTTTGAGACCACGAAATGACTGTACTGCATTCAAACCTTTCTCGAATTGGTAGAGCATAATATGACGAATGTGGATATGATTTTCGATACGCATTTTTATGAAAAAACCCGACCGTTTTCGTTAAGTATTATTAATGTTTTTGTTGAATAAAATTTGTTGAACAAAAGCAGCAAAAATTATGCGCCAACTCAATATATAATACATATAAATCATATATACATACACACACACACACACACAAACATGCACACATATATATATCCGTTTTTTATACATATGTGTGTTCGTGTATGTGTGCCTGTGTGTACAAATAAACATCAACAAACTGTCATTGAAAAGACCGAAAGACTATCGAAGATAATGCAAAACCAGCAGTATTGCCAAAATTATTCGTATTCTGCACAACATAATTATAGCTGCAAGATGAAACAACCTATAGAATGGAGGTGCTCTTAAAAATGAAACGACCGCTGGTGGGACCAGCATGAGGTCAATTTTTGTGAGAAAAATAGTTGTATTGATGGTTCAGTTAGTTGTAAATCACTTTCGTTATTGTAGAAGGAATACTTTTAAATGATTAGTCATCATTATTGTCAAAGTCTGTAGAATTATTGATTGCTAAGTCGTTATATTTTTTTCTTTCCTTTTCTGAGTGGGAAGAAATTATATGTGGTTCAATGTTTCAAGGGAAATGCAAAATAAATTCGTGATCATCTTGCGTTTGGCAAGCCCATAAAAAGAAGTAAAGTAAATTTCGTCCGATTGGGAATACATTACGACATTGCATCCACAAATTAGAATTTATTCAATACAGTTCCTAAGTAAAAGACTGACCATGTTGTATGGTATATACCTTTGTACTATTAGTGCTGTAAAGAAGAGGTGTAGAGTAATAGAGGTCTGTAAATTGCCTCGTAATACATAATTAAGCCTGCGAGATGGTCATGCAGATTTTCCGCTACCTTACGTTTAGATTTCAAATTTTCAAGGTTGATAGATGACGTGCTTTCGATTGACCCTTCCTGAGGTTCAGTATAGTTCTCAACTGAAAGAAATATTGTGTTAAATATCACTGTCTACACTTGTAGAGACGCGTGGAATAGTGGTTAGGGTGTTGGACTCCTGATCGTAAGGTTGTGGTTTCGATTCCTGGACCGGGTGACGCGATTTGTTTTTGAGCAAGACACTTCATGTTACGTTGCTCCAGTCCAATCGGTTGGTAAAAATGAGTAATCCTGTGATGGACCGGCTTCCCGTTTAGGTGGGACGTATATATATGTCATGGAAACCGGGAAACAGGACCTATGAGTCGGAGAGGTACTTTACTTTTACTACCCAGAATTACTGATAAAGGAAGTAACAACGAGTCTCTAAATTGCCCCGTAATACATAATGAAGTGCAGGTGGCAAATTGGTTGAGCAGTATTTTTTCCCTCTTCTTTATACTCCGTTTTCAAATCTCACGTGGTGATAGTAACAGTATCAGCTCTGTGTTTGGATCGATCTTTTCGAATGACGTTTCTCTTCCAATTACCATCCTAGTGCTTACATCAGGAGTAGACAGCAACGTTATTTAGCATGTTTTGTGTATCAGCTATTATCATATTTGATCTACAAGTTTGACGCAATATGAAATACAAATGACTTTCTTTGCTAATCAATTGCGTCACTAATTCATAGTATGAAAATTTCAGTCTTATACATGATGCAGACAAGCAGAAAATCTGTAGAACAGGTAAAGAGCTGCACTATGTGATTACGAAAATCAGTTTTATTGTTAGTTCACACATCGCTATGGTTTGACTGCTTCTTTCATCTTTGCATAATTTTCCAATGTTATTTAACATGCTAATGAAATGTCTGCACCTCGGTGCATCAGATCATCTATTTATTGCCATATATCACTTGCATGCAATGTTTTATGTAGCAATAAATAAAAATAAAAAGATACTTAAAGTAACAGAAGTTACCTAGTTATAAAGCATATGCATCCTGTATTGTTCATAGGCTGCGCAAACCGCATGAGGGAATATGTCAGTTTTCTTTGCTCCTCATATGATTTAATTCCTTATTATTCATTTATCTAACAAGTAGCGTATCAACTCTTCCCAACATTACACAAATCCCTTGCCTTTCCTCCTGTTAATATTTCAAGCACGTTTAAACACTGGAGCAGAGAGTACCATATATAGGTTTCATTATTCTACCCCTTTCATGCATTTCATATACTCATTAACTTATGGAAGTATTAATTAGTCATCAACTGCATCGACCTCTCCTGACTTAGCCTGCAAGGCACATGGACACATCCCGATCCTGGACAGAACACAGAAATGGCACAAACACGAACGAAAGGGTGTCACTCAGAACACTGAATACAATATCCTGTGTGATTTTACAATCCAATGTAACCCCCTAATCGATATTCGGAGACCAGACTTTATTCTGGTAGGTTAAAGGAGAAAGGAAACTAATATCAAAGATATTACTGTACTTGGAAATATACGGGGAGATGATAAAGAGTTGGAGAAAATGGAATAATACAGATTAGTAAAAGAGGAAATTTCAAGAATGTGGGCAATGAGGAGAGTAACTGTTATCTTGGTAAATGTAGGGGCACCCAGAGCACTGACAACCAGGTTCGAGAAATATATCGGAGAAACTGGAATTGAATTGAGGGCACAGCAGTCTCCCCAAAACAGCGCGATTTGGGACAGGTAGGATTTCGAGACTGGTGTCTGAGTGTTGACTGTCTTCCACGTTCATTAGCATCCAGGTACCAAAGCTTGTAACTTGCGGAAAGAAAACCTGTGAGACCTCAAACAACAGGTTGCCGCCATCTCACACAGGATCAATAAGTGCAAGCAAAACCGACAGCTCTGAAAAGTAAAATAATTTAAAAAAATAATAATAATGATTGTGATAACAGCAATAATAAAGATAATGATAATAGTAATAATAATAACAATAATAATAGTGAAGAACATTTATTAAAAGCGCCTAAAATCAGTAGGATACAGGAAAACCATCCAGCACATACGCAAGGCACACAGAGCTGCGCTCGGTAGTGCAGTTAAGGCACGTTATAAAACTACTGAATAATAATAATAATAATCCTTTCTACTATAGGCACAAGGGCTGAAATTTGGGAGAAGGCGGGTAGTCTACTACCTCGACCCAAGTGCTCGAATCGTACTTATTTTTTCGACCCCGAATGGATAAAAGACAAAGTCGACGTCGTGAAATTTGAATGATGATGATAATAATAATAATAATGATGATGATGATCCGAGGGGACTGTGGAAGGAAAAAAAACAGCAATCTATCTGCAGTATTTGGCAGCCTTAGGAAAGCACCCAAAATGCTACCAAAATGACTGAAAGAAATTGAAACTCGTCTAGACTTGCAGAAAAATACCATCTTATATTCTGCAAGAATCCTAAAAAAGATTTTTGAGATTTGAGGAGACTTGTTGTCACCAAACCTTGTGATTAAGAAAAACGGTTAATGCAATTAGGAATCACTACCTTAGAAGTAGTAGTAGTATCAGAAGTAGTAATGGTGGCAGTGGTGGTGGTGGTGGTGGTGAAGTTGATGATTATGGTAGAGGTGGTGATGGTAGTGGTGGTTGTGTTGTTGGTGGTAGTAGTAGTGGTGGTAGTTGTGGTGGTGGTCATGATAATGATGATGATTATGGCGGTGGTGGCAGTGTTGGTTTCAATGGTTGTGGTGGTGGTTGTGGTGGTGGGGATAATATTGGTGGTGGTGGTAGTTCTACCGGTAATGGTGATGATGATGATAACATTAACAACTATAATAAATTGAATGTCACTCGTGTTTTCATAGCCATGACAGTACTAATAATAGGATAAAGAAAAAAAAATTCCCCTTTGAGAAAAACTGGTTGTGTGCCAAGTCTAGTTCAAAATATATTCATGGGAAACCAAAATAACAACGCGTGAAGAATGTTGAGATATCTAGAAAATTAAATATTTCTGTAATAAAAAGCTTTTTATGGCTATTTTATTTATTTATTTATTTTCCGACAGAAATCCATATCCTCAATTCTAACAGAAAATACGTGGTTTATTCGTGCTATTAATATAAAACGAACATGACCGTGTGTCTATGTATGTATTTTGTGTGTTTCTGAGTGAGCGTTCTCATGTATCTTTGTGAGTGCGTATAGGTGTCTTTGCGTGTATTCGTGTGTGGTTGAATACACGCATGCGTGTATACTTGTTTTCAATTGCGGTCTACAAGCCATAGGAAATCTCCTTGTAATGCAATTAGCAGAAGAGTAAAATGAACTACTTCTCAACAACAGATTATAAAGAACGTATGACAAGTTTTCTTTTTCTTTCGATTTTATTTTAACACTTCAGTTATATGAGAAAAGACAAAATTGCCTGAATACAATTTAATTACATTTTACAAGTGGGCGTGTACAGCGTCAGGGCAAAATTAATAAAACATATTTAAAACATAATAAACTGGCATCTTTCTTGAAATTGTGTCAAAAGTCACAAGTATTGATTACATTTGATGGCGTAAACCTTATAATTTTAAACGAATTTGAGGCGTGAGAGTTTGTGAAGTTCATGACTTGCTTGATGACTCTAAATGAAAATAAAGATAAATCGCTAGAAATGAGAGTAAGAATAGTCACCGCTGCAAATGATGTATTCCGCGAGTTTGCTATCACCTCAACGACACGCACCATCGTATAGCGATAAGGTAGTCAGATTATGCTACCGACTGTCTGTATACTCTTTCTACCATAGGCAAAATATCCCACAATTTACAGAAGTAGCTTAATTGGTTACATAAACCCTAGAGCACGACTGATACTTGTTTCACCGAACCCAGTACATGACTAGGGTCATTTGAGAGACCCAAGTACTCTACTGATACTATATTTATGGAGCTCCATCAGATGAGACATAAAGTCGACCTCAGAACATAAACATGAAGCTTGAAGAAACACCGCTAAGCATTTTGACCAACATGTTAATAATTCAGCCAGCTCGCCGCTGAATTGGCAGAAGATTTGAAGTATTAACGCTGTTTTGTGAGAGATGTGAAGGCACATGATACAGGAGTAGTGAATTCTAATCCCAGACCGAGTTGTGTTTTTGAGAAGACACGTCATTTCACGTTGCTCCGGTTCATTCATCTGTAGAAATGAGTTGCGACGTTACTGCGGGCGAATGGCGCAACCTACTTACACGCAAGCATTCGCTCATGATCAGGAAGGACACAGCCACTTAATAAATATGCGGACACTGTCCATGCATTGTCATTTTGTACAACAAAAAAAAGAAAATCAAGGTCGGATACTTTTTCTCTACACCTCATATAAATCATAAATGACTGAGACCCTCTTCGGTCATACCTGACCATGGGATTGCACCTGGAAGGTTACCCTCCCAGGCACAAGTCCGGGAAAGGTTGTTTATGGAAGACCAGCAGTCGCCCATGCACACCGGCCTCCCCTCTCCACGCCACCAGTGTTATCCAAAGGAAAGGCAAAGGAGCCGATACAGCTTGGCACCTGTGACGTCGCAGCTCATTCCTACAGCTTAGTGAACTAGATCAACGTGAAATAAAGTGTCTTGCTCAGGAACACAACACGCAGCCCGGTCCGGGATTCGAACTCACAGCCTCACGATCGTAAGCTCGATGCTCTACCCACTGAGCCGTGTGACTTCACTAAATCATAAATATACATATGAAAATTTATATATATTTGTCTATGGGTGTCTATCTATATGTGCCTTTGTTTTGTCTTTGTTTTTTTTGTCTCCTACCTAAAATTCACGACGGTTTTGGTTTCTCTACGTCTCCGTAATCTAGCGATTCGGCTGAAAGGACCAATAAAATAAGTACCAGGCTTTAAAAATATGCGTTGGTGTCGATATATTCCACTGAAATCTTGAAGGCGGTACATTTGCATGACCGCAGTCTAATTACTAAAACATATAAAAGATGACAGTTATATATGTCTGTGGGAGTGTGCGGCTGCGTCTTTCTGCATATACGTAGTTGTGGGTGGGGCATTGCATGGTTCTGAATCTGTAGATCTCAGTCAACTTTCTATGCGTTGGTGCTATATGAAAACATTAATAAACCATAATTAGAAACAAGACACATACCATAAAGCTGTCATCCAAATTGATAATATAGAAGCCTGCATGTCTTGGCACATTTAAACGGCTTCCAGCGACGTGACAGCATGACATTAAAATCTTGTATAACCTGTATTTTCATATGCTATTCTGCTCGATTGTTCTTCATCGATGAATGATGACGTAAACTCAACTCCACCTACACAAATATGCATGCACACACAGATGCACACTCAAACGCACGCACGCGCATGCACATACACACACGCATAAATATACATTCGTGTGTACCTATATACACACACGCATATATATATATATATATAATATATATATATATATATATATATATATATATATATATATGGGAGAAACACAAATATGAATTATAAATGAGTGTAAATCGAACCAGTGAGCGTGTTAGATGAGGCCTTAGGACAATATGTCTGTCACCAGACGTAACAAAATTTACTTCAACATACGAATTCCCATAAAGGATCTTGCAAACCAGATACAAAAACGAAATTTATATATGTATATATATATATATATATATATATATATATATATATATCGTGTGCATCGTTGGCGATTTTCTCTCTCCGTCTTCCCTCCTTTGGACTTTTCCTATATTTCTGATGAAGAGCTCCGCTCGAAACGTGAAATCCTCTTTCTTTTCTTTCCTTTCCTTTGATTCTAATAACACTGTACTTATTCCACATCCTAGTGTTGTTGTTTTATTCGTGTTTTTTCATGCTTGTTCATGTTTGGATTGACTAATATATATATTTATATATAATGAACGTGTAAGTGGTTGAGCACTCAAGTAACAGGCGTACTCCTAGCACAGTTTTCAGTGAGATTCAGCATGACACAGATACAAATCATTTTTAGCAGCTGAGAGAAATGAAGCAGCGTGAAATAGACCGGTTGGCGAAGAATGCAATGCACTACCGGATATTGAACTGATAAAGTTACGTTTGTGAGCTGAATAACCTAACCACTAAGTCACAAGAAACAAGAGAGCCAGCAAGATAAATAGATATATAGCTAGGGAGACATAGATAGGAATGGATTGATAGATAAATAAATAGGTAGTTAGATAGAAGTAAGTCTTAAATATGACCTCACTGGATTTTTTTTTTCCTATCAACAGCTAATTCAAATGATGGCAGGCTAACTATAATATTTAGATAAGAGATTTAATAGATTTAGTAAAATACAGTAACAAGATATTCTAAGTCTTAGCATAATCTTGATGGCATAACCAACTGAAAGATTAAAAATGTTTATAATCGGCATTACAGTTTTTTTCCTCTCTCTCTCTCTCTCTTCTGATTACATGGCTGAATTGTCAGACATAATGTCAAAGTGTTAAAAACGCATTTTTTTTACAGGAGCGAAAGCATGGCAATTATTTGAATGGAAACTCTATATCCATCAATCTGCACAAGCTTCTTTTTTTTTTATAACTTGCATTATTTTGGCTGTAAAAAATTAATAAGAAATGTTTACATATATCACACAATGCGTCACGAAAAACACACTACTCTATTACTATACGTACATACGAATATACATAAACGTGTGTGTGTGTGTGTGTGTGTGTTCACAAATATGCATGCTTTTATGGGATAACTGCACAAAAATATAATTTAAATCATTCTGTAATAAATAAACGAGTTGCTTCTATTTTAAATACATAATTCTGAAGAGCACATGAAGCTTGCACCTGAGCAACACGTGTATGCAGTTACCATTTTTTAATTTTGCTATCTTTCGCTCTGAATAATTGAAAACTATGTATAAATTGAAGGTATACATTTGTATTTCAACTACCACCCTGAGCCATATTAAGGCGGCGACCAGGTAAAATCCTTCACACACTGGACGAAATGCTTAGCCGTATTTCTCCCGTCGCTACGTTCTGAAGTTCAAATTCCACCGAGGTCGACTTTGCCTTTTATCCTTTCGTGGTTTATAAATTAAGTACCAGTGAGACACTGGGGTCGATATAATCGACTAGTCCTTCCCCAAAAATGTCAGGCCTTGTGCCTATAGCAGAGAGGACTAATTAAGAAAATCACTAAGAGTAAAGGATTGTTTACAAAAAGGTAAGTTAATCATACTATTATATGTGAATATGCAGAAGAGATCGTTCTTAAAACTGTTACAAAAATGAGAGGAAAAATTACTAAGAATATAAGAAAATCTTTATCTCAAATGCAGTTGAATATTGATATTTTGTTGTTTTAGACAGTGAAGAACAGGCTAAACACTTCACATCATGTCGGTATGACATGTCGCAAGTCCAACCGAAGCTTTCTTTAAGTTAATATCTGTAAAGATAGGAGGAAACCGCAAGTGGTAACTCTGGTTCTAGTGATTAGAAGAGAATTACCATGGTACTAGTAACATAGAAATCACTATGGTATTAGTCAGTAGAATTAAGAACTGGTGGTGGTGCCGGTGGCGTACTGTGTTTTCAATTTATATTAAACCTGCTTTAAAAAGGCAAGCTGTGAAAACTTGAACAGCCAAAAGAAAGTCTGACGAAAATTTTATTTATCATTAACTAAAGGAAATATATTTTCAACTCAAATTCAACATTTGCGATTGGGAATTATTCGAGTATAACATCGGCATTTCGTCTTTGCGTTCAAATTCCGCCCATGTCAGCTGGTTCGTCAAAGATCGGATTGTGGCAACATTACTACATTGCGCTTCCACCACTCTGGTTCATCCTGCAGCCTCGATTCCCTCACACCCCACTGCACGTAGCCTAGCCCTGACAATGCAACCCATGTGTTGGGATTCGAGGTGCTGGTTTAACGCCCGTCTCTTGGCCGACACCTGAGCCGCAGAGCTAGTTTTCATTGCTTCCTCTAAATCTTTTCTTCGAGCATGACACCAAGCCACGCACACTTATACAACCTACATGAATGCTAGACATGACTTAACCCCAGTCAGTTGTCCGAAGTGAATTCATTTTCCTCCTCCTTTTCTTTCTCTCGGGCTCGTGTTTTTTTAATTTTTTTACTTAGGCCCTCGTAAATGCATGAAGAATAATCCATCCTTAGAGGGCCTACGTCATGGAAATATTCAGACTTAATCTCTTCGTAATCCTTCCAGCGTATCCTGTAATTGAGAAAGTCTTTCTATGAAGCTTTTGGCAAATAAAATAGCTGCCAAACGGTTAATCAGTCTGTTGTTGGATGCCATAATGGCCATATAGCTAATGTCTTTTTCTTTTCGTTTCCTTTTCCTTATTTTCAGTTTGGTAGGAGCGGTCTGTGTTTTCTTCCTTCTTTTTTTTTAAATGGTCGACTACCCCTCCTCTTTGTCTTTTTTGTCGCTCTCTTCTTCTTGTTTTGATAGTGTTAGTGGCGTCTCTACTGATGTAGGTGACGTTTCCACTGTTGTTGTTCCTTCTCCTTCCTCTACTTCCTGCACTTTTTTGTGGGGTTTGCATTTGGACATTATATGGCCCTTT
>NC_142930.1:160879303-160882462 GCF_046866305.1 Octopus bimaculoides | reverse complement strand
ACATCTATCAATGCATACATGTGCATAAATGCTTAAACTGGAAAATATGCAATGCAAGCAATCTAATTTAATCTTGGTAATATGGATCGAATGCAAAACAGTTTACATATTAACACACATAGACACATATACACACACAAACACACATAGATCTTATACACATCAATCCATCCATACATACATACATACATGCATGCATGCAGACATATACATATTTTTAATTCATGTGATAGCGTTCAGTTTTATCAATTTTTACACCAAGCCTCGGTCGGATTGGATTCCGATAAGTTCGTAAGCGATAATTACATATGATCAGCATATTTGAATATGCTCGCCTGAAACATAGAGGTGGGGAAGAATCTTTAAAGCTCGTACGACCTTTATAAATTCGATTTATCGGATCCCTAATAGGAAAGATAAATAAATAGAAGAAAAAAATAATCATGAAATTCTCGTCGATATTGTGGGTGGAAAGGATCGAATTTTGCATTAATAAATTAAAGTAGATTTTATACGCCATGCGCTTTCGCAATCAAAACCGTCATTCTTAAAAAAAAAAAACAGCAACAATAACTACTACTACTGCTGCTGCTACTACTACTAGTACTACTACTCCTACAATCTCACCACCACCACCACTACTACTGCTGCAGTTACAATCACTGCAGCTTCAACTACTTCCGCTACTGTCCTTGTTGCTGCTGCTATAAACACTACTACTACTACTACTATCGCCACAACCTTTACTACTACCACCACCACCACCACTACTACTACCGCTACTAACCACACTATCTGCGCAACTGCTACTACAATCACCACTACTACTGCAACCACTTTGTATGCTAGTGTTGATGCTGCTATAAACACTACTACTACTATTACTACGACCATTACTACTACTACCAGCACAATTGTTGCTGCTGTTACTATTAATACTACTACTACTACTACTTGGTATTATACTACTGTCAACACCACGACGGCTAATAGTATTTCTGACACTGCTAGCACTACCAGATCCACAACTCTCACTACAACCTCAACAGCGTTCCTTACATGACCAACAACTCGAATAACAACATGACAGCAACGACACAACCCCGCCACCAACCAACCCACCCCCGCCCACCAACGAACAAAAATTCCTTCACTTAATGTGACCCGAAAACTCATTCGGACCCCTCCGATAATGATTTTTACCACTATTAACTCTATCTCTGCCGCCACTACCGCGTCTACTGCTACTACTACCATCTTCAACACAATGGCTACCATAACATCAACAACAACAAGGAATTCAACTGATCCGCCACAACAAACGCTGTCATTTGGAATCACTCCGACTTGGGTGAGGCCATCATCGATATGACCACAATTAATTTTATTGACGTTGTAGGAAACTGTCGAGTACGATCATGTTGATGATGATGATGATGATGATGGTGGTGTTAGGAGTGGTGGTGGTGTCGGTGAAGATGATGATTATGCTGATGATGGTAATGATCATGATAATAATGACAAGAACAACGACGGCAATGATATTAATGATAATCGTCATCATAATCATTATCACCGTCATCATAATCATCATTATTATCATCATCATCACGGTCTTCTTGGTTTTAGACTTTACCTTCATCAATGATTGCCATCAGCAGTAGCAGCAGCATCGACATCATCCTCATCATCATGATCATCATCCTCATCATCATGATCATCATCCTCATCATCATCATCACTGTCAGAACCACCCCCGACGTTCATTGTCCTCATTAGCTGTATTGTTATAAAACAAAGCAGAAAATTTTGATACACCAAGAGTGAATACATCAAGTATATCTTAAAAGAAAACGAAAACGAAGACGATGATGATGATGACGAAGGGGAGGAAGATGAGGTGGGAAGGAGGTAAATGAAGCGGAAGGAAATGTGGACTCTGCAACAACAGTGCCACGTGACCATATCGATCATAAATGCCGGCTAAGCATTGGCTGACATGGATCACGGGCATTTGCTTTGTATATTATATCAGATGTTTAAAGTGTCAGACAACTAAAGGAGACATATCGATTTTAGTTTTTATATACACCTACACTAACAACACTATAACCAATAGTATAGTATCATTAAGAAAACGAAGAGCAAAAGCCATCTCTACTCATTTACATTTGGCCAGAATAACAAGAAAGCTCTCAATATCAATAAAAGCAATATCTGACGCTAAAGACGCCAGCAGCATTAGCAACGATAGCAATCTGTTTGGTAGCAACAGAATCAACAGCTTCATCGATACCTCGGCGCAGAACATTAATAAGAACAACACCGATATCGACAAGAATACGTCTGGCTCTAATAAGAAAAACAATAGTATTATCAGTGTTGGTATATCGGGAGTGCTAATATCAAGAACAATGCTTTCTTTATTAGCCACAAGTCGTTGAGAAGAAGATTGAGGACGGTACATGACGGTACAGGGCGATATAACACGATATAGGACGAAATGGGATAGTGCAGGCGACATAGTGTGAGATTACATAGGAAAATGTAAATGTGAAATAAAGACAAAAGAACGAAATTCAGAAGATAAAAGAATATTACACAAAATTGGGGGATTCTTCCACGCGCTATCATAGAGATGTCGCAAAACCACTGACGACTAAGATAAGCGCCATTCCAGCTCTTCTGCGCCAGTCTATAGGCGCAAGCGCAGAGCCGGGGCTTTCGCTTGGACAATGCACGCCACTCTCATCGGTCTTCTAACAGTTTTCTTGGAAGGAAGGATTCACTCACCATCTCATTTCACCCTTCATAGTAACAGTGAAAAAAAATAACTACAACAATAATTACTCTTTCTAATACAGGTACGGAGCCACACAGTTTCGGTGAGTGGGCAAGTCTCTTTTTTTTCAACCTGAGTAATTGACTAGTGCACGTTTTAATGCATCCTGCAATTATAAAAGACAAAGTCGACCACAAAGGATCCGAACATAAAATATAAACCTTGAGAAAATCCCACAAAGGATTTTATCCGGTGTGCTAAAGTGTCTTCTCGTTTGTTATACATATAATCCATTCTCACATAGAACCAACATCTGAAATTTGGGGAGAGGGGATAATTGATGATATCTAGCCCAATACACAACTGGTACTTATTTT
>NC_142930.1:160874303-160876803 GCF_046866305.1 Octopus bimaculoides | reverse complement strand
GCTTTGAGTTATTTCCCAGAGCTCAAATTTCTTTATTTAATTTAATATAAAATTCTTATAACTTGCCTGTTCATTTGAATTATCAAACTGTAGACAGCCTTCCGTTTAATGAAAAGACCATTAATTAGCTGTTGCTATTATTTAGTAACAAATCAGCCTGAATCCAGAAGACATACAACACAAAGCATTCCCTGGTTGAAAGTTCACTCATCTTTTAGATACACATCTCGCTAAAAAGTATTGCACGTTTCGTTTCTATATTTACGGTGATAAGGTTCCAACTGAAGGCCATTTGGTTGGTATGTTACTCAATATTTGTTTCCTCCCTGGCGTTTTATTTATCTTTCTTTCTCATCACTTGCTTCGAGTGCTTAATATATTTGAGACGTTGCGTGATGCAAAATTTCCCTTTTGTAGAACAACTAGAAAGATATATTTTCAACACGTAAATATTGTACTCTATATATATAAGATAAACTCCTTTAAGAGCAGAAAAAATGTGCTCTTAAAAGGATTTTATCGTATAAAGATACTGTTCAGTATTTATCCGTTGAAAATATATCTTTTAACTTGTCCTATAATACATTTCAACGCTTCAAAAACAAACTGATGTTTGTTAACAAATGACGTTTCCCGTTTGTGTCTGGTGGATGTCTTCAACTTACGAAATTCTGTGTTCTGTGAAGAAAATGTAAATAATGTAATAAACAATTCAATTATTGGATTGTAATGTGGGATTGAAACTTATTAGTTGAAAAATACAATTATTGTTTAAAAAAAGTCTATTGTGATTTTTACTATAATTATTTACATGATTACATTTAGTATTGTAATTATGTAAAAATGCAATATGAGTAATTTTTTATATTATTTAATTATATTACGTTCAATTAACTAATTAATCAAGATGATTCTTTTTTTGATTGATCTTCTTTTTTTCTTTTTGGCATTTGTACAATTGAAATGATTATTTTCCGTATTCTCAAACAACAGCAGAGCAAATGAAAAAATAAAAAAGAAAGAGTCAAAATTAAAACGCAAAATATTTCAATCCAAGTAACCTCACTGTTCTAGAAAAATATGATTACCTTCACAGCAAGTAATTTTTTGCTCATAAAAACGCCATTAGGTCAATCCTTAATTTGTATTAAGCATCTTGTAAGTAGGCCTTCCACAATGTAAATGGGAAATAAATTAGTATGTCAAGAGTGAGTAGAAAAAAGAAGAATAAGGTTAGGTCAAGAAGTCTGACGTTGCTGACAAGCATTGAGGTAGGCTCTGATGAAGCAGTCGGTTCCTGATTTGTCGCAGAGCCTTCCTATTCCTTTAAAGATATCAATTTATACCAGTTTCTGAAATTTTTCATGCGTATATTTGTTACTGCATCGATTTTTTTTTGCTGCGTTTCATTAGATTCTATGGAACTTAGTATTTGCATATAAACGCACACACACGTATATACACTAATATATATATATATATATATATATATATATATATATATATATATATATATATATATATATATATAAAGTATGCACAATGAAAAAAATACTTCAAAATAATACAGGTATGTAATTCACTTATTATTAAATAAAATGATGCAAATTCATTAACGTATATATAAATTATATATATGTGTGTGTGTGTGTGTGTGATTTATGTCATATAAAAAGTTAATGAAAGGAAACAATCCGAAAAAAACTCCCGCAAATTGTTTCAATCCCTGAAGATATGCAGCAATATATCGTTTATTACATCTGTAACAGTTAGAATGTTGATGATTTAAACATACATACTGTCAGACTGAAACATGTATAGGATTTTTTCGGATATTTTGGGGTTTTGTTCATCCGTTTCCTTTCATACATATTCTTATGGGTATCTTTTTTTCTTTACTTTGCATTACTTTTCCATTGTAATACGAATAAAATGAACCAAGCATCTATTATATTTTTTCCTCTACACTTTCTTTTATTGAATTTGTAATTTATGAGGTTGTTTATACATATATAGTCAGGAACTTTCTTTCAATACACTTGATAAAGCCAGTTGGTATCAGGATTGTTATTAACAATCCCTTACAGAAAAATTGCATCCTCAAATTGTGTATATAATATATATGTATAAATATACACACACACACACACACACACATATATATATATACACACACATATGTATGTATGCTTGTATATGTATGTGTGTGTGTATGCATGTATGTATGAACACATCTAACTATGCCTGTATATGTATTTATAGGTGTATATATTGATAGATAGACATATAGATATATAAACTAGATTCCAGAAAGTTTCAGACATTTTCTCATGAGTACGATCCTTTGATTTCAGTGCATTTGTTGTAATTCTCCACCCATTTTGTGAAGGCCCCATATAATAATGGTCACTGTGTCCAGGACCCATTTCACAGTCTCTTTCGTCTTCCCCTTCACCTTGAGAAACAGCAAAATGTCACAGGAATGGAGTCCTTGATTGTA
>NC_142930.1:160859303-160869303 GCF_046866305.1 Octopus bimaculoides | reverse complement strand
GTTTCATCTTTGGCTTTTATTATGCGTTTCAGGCTTTAGACGACGGCCATACTGGGGCACCATCTTGAAGAGTTTACTCACAAAAATGACCTCAGTACTTATTTTTGTAGTCAGGCACTTATTCTATCGATACCTTTTGCCGAACCGCAACTTTAAGTATCATAAATATATAAAGCACCTGGTGTCAAGAGTTAGAGTGTGTATGTGTTTGTGTGGTGGTGGTGTGGGAGGGGGAGAAACAGTCAACACTCACACCTCACACACATATATATGACAGGCTTCCATATATTTTCTGTCAACTAAAGTCACTCAGAAGCCATTAGTTGGTTCGGTGCTATAATAGAAAGCTATTTCTTGCTAAAGGCTTCTTGCTAAAGACTCCCTTGCAGTATGTTTACTTCCTAACAAATGGATAATCAAAAATATCGACTACATTTGCTAATATTCTTGAGGCGATGAAGTGTCAAAATTGCTTTAAACGTAAATGCTAAGTCCTTATATACTGGGTTCGTCTAAAACGAGGGTTCTAAAACATTTTTTTTAATTTATGGACTCCTTTGATTACTACTTTATTCTGATAGACCCCCGCCCATAGCCATTCGATGTTTAAAAACTAGTTTTAAAAAACTTCTTTCAAAATTCCTATCTTCTTGTACACACATTAACTTGTATAGGTTAGAGTACGTAAATTATTAGAGAAAGAAACCTGGTTATTTCTTGTAATAAATACCAATACATCTAAAGCAAACATTTTTTCAGGGGCCCTTAAAATACTATTGTGGATCCCAAATTTATTATTTTGTTGCGTAGACCCCAAAAATCGTATAAGGAGATTCAGGGGCCATATGGATCCTGGTTGAGAAACACTGGTCTAGAAATGAGATCGATCCGTGGTATTCACAAGTCAATGCGTATCATACATAATGCAGATACAACGGGAAAAAGCAAACTAACTATGGTATTCGTCCAGATTTAATATAACGTATGTTTAAAATCTAAAATATATCAACTGTAGACCAAAATCGCGTAGCAGTGGCGGGGAGAATACTACAAACGCATTTTTGCCTCTTTCTGCTCTCTCAGTAACATGTATCCAAGCTAAAACAAAATCTGTCGTAACTAATAGAGGAAAAGATTGGCTGAAATCTAACTGATGTTGCAATTAACCGACTGGCCAAATGAAAATCATTTATACGCCAGACAAATAGTATCATATTAAAATAACCATCTTGAGATATATAAGTCTGCGTTCGTATAAATACAGAAAACAAATGAAATGTTTCGAATTCAGTATTTATTTTGGCATAAAATAACATCTTGTGAAAGAGATTAACAGCGAAATTAAATAAATATATATCGAAAGTATGGATAAATTAAATGACTATGACTATGACTAAGCAATTACTTCACGAGGCTACGATATATGTAACTGACGAATTGTTATTTATTGTTCTGAAGAAATGTTTATACTAAAAGTAGTGTGATGTTAATGTAGGAAAGAGTAGTGTGTCTGGCGTTGACATGTTAAAACTGGCAATGCAAATATACAACATATATAATTATCAAATATATAATTATCATATTTCAGATAATGTGAAGAAAAAATGCATGCTACATCAGAAGAAGATAGAATTCACTCATATTGTCTATGTGAAAATAATAATAATAATAATAATAATAATAATACTAACGCGAGATGCCATCACTGCCACACAATCACATCTAATATATTTGAAATAGTGGGTCATAACCTGGAATTTCAATTCTGAGGGCGTATAACAAATGGTTGTGTTTCAGCCAAACGTGATTAGTATGTACGAAAAGTAATTAGCACATTTGGATTGTTTGCTCCGTGTTAAGAGCAGCACCATTATCTTCGGTCGACTATTCATCAATACACACTCTCTTCGTTTGCATCATGTTTCCGAAAATTTAGGCATCTCACCTTGATTCGCTTCGATCTAGTAGAATTTCCTCCTTATCATCGTGGTTTAGCGCTGACCACACCTTCTCTACTTTTTTTTACTTCATTTTTTCCACATGCATTTTTATCGCAGTATTCGGTTGGAGCGTAGGCTCGAAACGTTAAAGACTTTCTCAATTCTCGAACGTTATACTAATACATCTATTTGTTTTCTACACCACTTGTCTTCGTCTGCTTTTTTTTTTGTGAATTCTCCCTGAACAGGTCAGTTCTTCACCACCTGACCCAGAGAGCCAATACGTCGTGCATATCTTTGCATATTTACACGTTTTAACTACAAATCCTGCAATTGTTTTTTTGAATTCGTCCAAACTCAGCTATTTAAAAAAAAAAGGCGCATATTGATTCACAGCAACGACCATACCCAGGTTTTACCGATATGTGTGTGCGCGTGTGTGTGGTGGGGAGACGTAAAAAGAATAGTGGTGGGGAAAAGAGAAATTGATAGATGTTACGACTAATAATTAGTCTTATATAAATTTATAGTGCAAAGCCCGGTAGCGGTTTTAACACAACAGAAGCTACTGAATAAAAGCATACTTCCTTTTATTATTTAACCAGAAATTTCAATTTAAAATGTTAACTTTCGTAAACAATTAAAAACCCGGTAGCAGTTCTAGCACAGTAAAACCCACTGAATCTGTGTATATATATAAATTTTTGTATAGATATTGAATCACAATAATTAAATTTAAATGTTAAGTTTGAGAGATGAAATTAATTCATGTCCATTGTATAGTAATTTCTAATTCCTAATCTTTTCATTGCTTTTAAGATTGCAGCAATTTTAATTCAAACAGCTGTACGTCAAAAGGATGTCCTTATTCAGAAAACCGGGGGGTGATCTCCAATGGATTCATCCATTGAACAGAAACTTTGAGAAAGTGAAGAAAATTCCTGAGAACTCACAATTGATTTCTATTGAGAAAGGACACATCAGACAATGCAGTTTTCTGCAGATACAACAAAATTAAATTCAAATTATATACAAATATACATACATACACATATAGACAGATACATACACTATATATATATATATATATATATACACACACACACATATATATATATATATATATATATATATATATCAACATATAAGTATACACACACACATACACATGTATATATGTTACGTTTGTATGTATATTTATACATACATGTATAATATAATACAATATATATATATGTGTGTGTGTGTGTGTATATATTTACATATATCAACATATAAGTATACACATACACATATGTATATATGTTACGTTTGTATGTATATTTATACATATATGTATAATATAATACAATATATATATATATATATATATACGATTGCTATTCTTTCAGTTACTAGAAAAATTACTCGGAGGGGAGGTGTTTACCTGAGTATGTCAATCCCGTATACACACATTTACATACATACACACATTCACATATATATATATATAGAGAGAGAGAGAGATATGTTTACATATACATGAACACGTATGTATACGTATACCGTATACGTGTTCTGGAGGAGAATGTATGAGGTTCATGATTACGTAAAAGATGCAAAAGTGTAAAGAACTAGTTAAAATCATTCAACGTTGTATATATGGTGTAGATCGTATATTCTATTTTAAGGTGAACTAACATAGAATATGACAATTATGTTCAGGTTTTCTCCATTTTCAAATTATTAATTTGTATACAATACGATACCCTAATATCCTCAAGATACGAGGTAACTATCTGAAAGAATTCATTATATTCCAAACTGTTTCGTATATGTCTGCCTGTCATATTTTCGTATGTTCTAATATATGAAAATTAAAGTTAATGGTTCATTTTTCACCTTAGCGGAAACAATATTTTTATAATTTAGATTGTGAGATATTGCTTGTACAGGAAGTATGGATGTAGATTAAACGTTCTCTTTGCAGCCACGTAGGATTTGGATCAGGTCTAAAGAACGGCTTATTGCGAAAATGTCTTCTACTATAGCCCTGCGCTGACCAAAGCCGTCTTATTGAATTCCGTAGACGGATAATGAGTGGAAGAATGACTGAAAAAGGTGTTGTATAAAAGGCAGAAATTTGTTACATTGCTATATGGTGTTTGAATATATATGTATATATGTTTGTATGTATGTATGAATGTATGTATGTACGTATCCTTTTATTGTTTTTCTTGTTTCAGTCATTTCACTGCGGCCATGCTGCAGCACCGCCTTACTAAAACCACCTTTAAGAGTAATTTCGAAATTCCTCTTAATTGTGGTTTTGGTATTTTTGACTGCTTCTTCTAGTGTGTAAAGCTGCCTCTTGATGGCAGCTTCTCTTGTGTTTAAATATACACTATTTTATATTGAGAATGTGTTGTCTATTGACTTTTTATATATGGTAGGCCACTGGTAGTGAAATTTCTAAAAGAATCTCGCTACCCTATATTTTACGTGTGTGTGTGTGTGTGTTTGAACAGAAAAAAAGATCAGGGTGGTAGTAAGTTTGCAGCAAGTGTAGCAAATATTTGTTCGCTCGCAGAGCCATAAGAGATCTCTATCTATATGTGTGTCTGTGTGTGTGTGTGTGTGTGTGTATATAAGAACATTATTACTCGTAAAAATAATAACGTTATTTATTAATATAATGTATACGTGCATACGTAATGTTAATATACACGACGCACACATGGACACACACACACACATATGTATACAGGCATAGAACTACCCACATTATAAAACAGCCAAATGATATAACTAGTTTGTAAGTGATTTAACTTGAAGCTTACGTATGAATCAGACCATTTCGAATATGATAGGTATTTTTTTTATGATTCCATAACGGTTTAAAACGGCATTAATGCTCTCGATGTATTTTTTTCTCTTTGACTACAATTTTTGCCGAATGTTTATTGTGAATTTCGAATGATCTTTCAGAGTGATTATTTGGGGTTGTAAAACTTATACTTAGCTTTTGGTAATTTGTTGATGTCCTACGCTTTTGAGCTCTGGATTTATTAGTTCAGTGTAAATTATTATGTATACAATATGTTTAATAAATTGATATCGTTTCTTTGATGCCACATTTATTTTTTGCGCTGACGTTGTCAACTTTCTATATTTTAGGTAGTGGTTTTATTTTCTGCTTATTTATTTATCGGTTTTCGATAATTATTGATAGTGCGTGATCGATTCGAAAGAGATGGCTTGTTTCAGTCCCTCGTTAGGTTTATTATTTGTTGATTATGTGGTCACCATACTATAGTGTGTGTGTGTGTGAGGGGGATCGAGAGACTGAAGTTCATGTCTCGGAAGACAGCACTAAAGACTTTCTTTCAAAGTTTATTATACAAGGTACACGTAACCAGTATAACCATTCACTCATCTTATGGATAACAACAAGAAAACGCTGTCAAGTCTCTATTCAGGTTGTCACATAGTCTGCATATAACGAAGAGATAATAAGGGATAGAGAGAAGAGATAAAGAAAACGAGAAAGTATAGAGAATAAAAGAAAGAGAAGAGATGAATGTGATTGAAGATGGCATGTTCCCTTTCGCCACTGAATAGAGACATAATGTCTGCATCGGGTACTGACATTAATTCGCCAGATTCGAAACCCCAGTTGACATGCTCAGAAAATTCCTGAACCTGCGTCTTTATTGATGTTGTCCACCAATACCAACCAATTCTACAGAATGTCACTATTTAGACAAGCTCATCTCATTCACGAAACTATTGACCGCATTACATATTAAATTACCACTTTTCCCAATAAGCAAATAAATTGTGTTTTATCAAAAAAGATAATCAATTTATGATAAAAGAGAGAAATAGGTCTACTGATGTTTTTCTATGTATATAATTTGGAACGGAAGATATTTAAATAGTTCATGTTGCAATTACATAGTTCTTGGTTCTATCCTACGGCGTAAAATCTTGGAATTTTACTATGGTTGCATTTCGTCAAAAGACTTTTGAGTGACACTGGGCAGGCACAAAATTTGAACACCCATAGAATAGATTCCAGCTGTAAAAGGAAGGAAGGAAGTATTTTATTCCAAAGAGTGACAATGTGTTACTTTAATAGTATATGTCACCATGTCTCAGTGAAAAAATTATGACTTTAACAGACGTAATCAGGAGAAAACTATTACAGTAAATATCAAATTGCAGTTACAAAAAATATCTGCGATGATATTTCCGTCAGAGTAGACGGAATTGAGCGAAATTACGCCAAATATGTGTTTTGTTCGATTTGGGTGTAATTTGCTACCTTTTAATAGTGCCATCTGACATATTTTCTGTCATTTTCTTTCTTTTATATATGATACTTTCACCTACTTATTCATAATTCTCTCGGAAGTACGCACACATGCACACCTTTAACACCCACAAACACAGACACATACAACCATCTACACACGGACAGTCACACACATTCCAATATCAACATGCAAAATTAGCCAATGAAGAGAAATGCCACATCACACTGATAGGAACATTGTACACATTTTCGCGAATAAGTGGATACATACATACGTACACATGATGTTGTTATTGTTATACTTCGTTGCTCACAATACGGTTTTTCACATTCTTTTTGCTTTTGAATGATGGTACCGAGGGGGCTAGGCGGGCATATGTACACCACATCCCTAATTGGAACGCCAACAATTACAGCTGAGAATATATATATATATATATATATATATATATATATATATATATAAAGAAATACTAACATACAATGGATAATTGTTAACTCATTACAGCTGTTTCTTAGTTCTCCGTCCGTTACAAAAAAACATATTCACCAGATGAGAAGTAACTTTACAAACAAAAGAACATTCCAAGAATACAGCAGGGATATTGCTGAAATTTGTGAGCTAAAGTATGAAATGGTCGGCCTTGACAGACTGAGGATTACTGTCGTTTGTAACGGAACAATTGTTCTCATACTTCTATTAAAAAGTTACGTAAGAAACAGGTGTAATGAGCTGACAATTATTCATCGAATGTTATTATCCATTTGATTATAATACATCAACGGAGTTTAAGACTTTTAGCATACTTTAGAGTATACCAACAATATACTATTCAAAGTAACGCGTAATTTGGACCAACCACTTGGTGCTAAATACTCATAGAGTTGGTTTTCTCTGTGTACACAACCAAAATATCCTATTTGATATTCACCAATAATAGCCGGAACCACAGAAATGATCTAACCCTACCTGGTGCGTAATTTTTCAAGTGCTCGATTTGATCTGAATCCTCATTTTACTATATATGTATATATATATATATATATATATACACGTGTGTGTGTGTGTGATTACCCAGCATAGCCACAGCTTTGAACTGAAATTCATAAGAGAATGTATAGAGTTATGTATATATATATATATATATATATATATATATACAGACACACACAAATACATAGAGAGAGAGGTAGCTAGCTAGATCGATTGATAGATAGATTCACACACACGCATATACTTGTGTGTGTGTGTGTGTGTGTGTGTGTAAGCACATATACAAAGCTAGATGCACATACCGATAGCTACGTATGATATATCGTGCGCTTCAGAATAACATTTACAATCATCAGAAGACCCTTATTAATTCCACAGCTGTTATCCGAAGTTCAATAAAAATATTTCTATGCCGCTTGCATCATTGATTCTTTGAGACTATTTTATCAAGATAATAGATGTTCTCTCAAATTATGCATCTATGACACATATGTCTAAGCTTGAAGCACAAATCGATGTTACATTTCAGTTATTTTACTGATAAGAGAAAACTGAGATAACCAGGATATTATCGAATGTTACACAGTATTGTATCGAATGTCCACTTCTTTTATTGATTATTCGGTAAGCCAAGAAGGTAAATACTTGAAACCACAGAGTGTATGTGTATATGCTTTGTTTGTTCGGCAATGATTGTACCACATGCTTGTAGTTATAGAGATGTTGACAATACTTTTCCCTAAAAAAAAATTCAATAGATTTTCTTGTTTCTAAGTCTAGAAACCTTCCAACATATGTCCTGTCTCTTAGGCATAACTTTGGTCTAAAGGACAATAAGGATCTATTTTAAAACGGGGGCCGCATTTTTCATTAATGTTTTACGTAGTGTTTTTGGTACGGAAAGACTTTCAAATTTCGTATACTTATCTATTTTGTGTTATAGAACACAAAAATATTTTTGTATTCGAATTTATTTCATGTAAAAAATTGTCTTATTTCGATAATTTCAACCAATCACTGACAAGTATTCAGTTGTTTACATTTACTCCTTTGGCTGATTAAGCGGTGTAAAGCGTATTTAATCTCCATACCTTCGTTTTATTTGCTTTTTTCATTTTAAATTTGCTTTAACCCTAACCCTAACCCTAGGGTTAGGCTTAGGGTTAATTGTTTCAGAATCGTTTGTTTATGTAGTCGGCACTTAATGTATATCGGCTGAATGGACGTCAGTGATTGGTTGAAATTACAGAAATACGACAACTTCAACATGGAATAGCTTATGGATTTCTTTTTTTTTTAAGAAGACCAAGAGAAAAAGATGTTTTATATGAAACATTCTACCAGTGTTCCAAGTTTCAAAGTGTTTCGTTAATGAAAAATGTGGCCCCCGTTTTAAAAAAGATCCGACAATAATTATAACAACATCAACTGAACAGACCTAACGGCAGAGCCTTTACGAATTTGACAGACTTTATACAATTAACAGCCAAATGCAACTTAAGTGACTCTATATTATCACTAACTATATCTGTTACAGTCTCTCATTCTATTTGGCTTTCTATCTATTCGTTCCAATTTTTTAATGGTTTTTGTTTCAAGGTAACAAGAAAACAAAAATTAGCCTTAGACTTCATACATTCTTTGAAAAAGTAGCATGTATGTATTGCATATTCTGCTTGAAAAGCTGTTAGGTAACTGCTGTGGTAAAACATAGTCAGGCCAGGAATGCTATGAAGGTTGCATGCTTGTTTGGAAAGGGGAATCAGGAACTGTATATAGCGTAGATCGCGTTAGAAAATGGAACATATTAGTGACGAACAAAGGACAGAAGCGTGAATACATTAGAGAATATCACATGATGCCAGCCGTACCAGATAATTAGTGTCTATCTTTATAGTGACAGGAAATAAAGGAGGCGGCATGACACTGTCTAAGCATTTTCACATCGGATGTTTCTTCCGTCACGATTGTCTTCTCAATCCTCACCTATATGTTTCGGCTTTGAAAACATTGTTTTGGAAGACAGAGATTATGAATGGTGTCCCACTCGGGTCACGGGGAAGACGTACCTGCGTAAGGTGTCGAAAGCATTGTCATGATGATATGCATTTTGATGTAGAGATGTCTACCCACATACAATATCGGAATGGTACGGAATACACATTTGCTGGGAAAGTCGGCGAACCCGATATTAGTGAAGTAGAATTCTCCTGGACAGTGGTGATTCGTGCCGCTGGACTTAGTACTCGGTTAAGGTATCAGAATCTGATACTGCTCGGACATCTAGGCATATATGAAGATCAAGGTCATAATGTCACTCAGAGGTGAACTGTGAGGATGAGCAAATTACTTCTAATTCACTTCAGTGATTTGCTGCCGCTTGATGGCTGCAGCGTCTAACAAAATGTATCGTAATAGAGAGGAACGTATACATTGCCGAGATTATGGTCAGAAAATCCACTGATTTTCTGGAAGGCGCAGGATGGCGACACTGTTGAAATGCAAACCCCTGATTGTGACATCAATGACAGAAAAGGAAAATAAACTTTCATATGACCATTACCTACTCAAACGTTTCCGCTATATTTTTGCATATCATTACACACACACAAACGCGCACGCTTCCGCACATACAAACATCTATCACTTTATCTATACCTATCTACCAATATATATATATATATATATATATATATATATATATATATATATATATATATATATATATATATATATATATTCCATTATTTTGTTAATATTCAATTCGAT
>NC_142930.1:160849303-160854303 GCF_046866305.1 Octopus bimaculoides | reverse complement strand
AAATTATGTATCTATGGGTATATTCGCATTTAAAAGCACACAGACATACATACACACACATATATATATATATGTGTGTGTGTGTGTGTGTGTGTGTGTGTGTGAGAGAGGTGGAGAGACAGACAAAGATATAGTGAAAGGTAGATAGATAGAAAGATAGGTAGGTAGGTTCCAGTTACATTATGAAAAAATAATTTAACCATTAATAGAGGGGCTGTGTGCTTCACATGCATTTTCTTCTTTTGTCTTCTAGTTACACGTTTCATTCGATACAAAACTTAATTTCTATGCATCTCTGCTAAATGAAAGATGTTCTGTAGTTAGCTTGGTATCGATATCAATATTATACATCAAATAATTCTATATCTCGGTCAATTACTCCTCTGTGTGTAAATGAATCTTCCTTTTTGTTATCACGTTTATTTTTCGAATTTCATTTCTGCATTTTGATACTTTTTGCAATTTGTATGTCTGTAATTTTCCTCATTTTAAGATGAGATTTCCTTTTATGCTATATATTATATTTATTTATTGAAAATATATACTATATGTTTAGAATATATGAATATATTATAAACATTTTTATATCATAGTTTTGTTACGTTGATGCATATACTGGCAAAGTGGGGTTAAATACTTGAAAGTAGCAAGATTCCTATATGAAAAAGTCTATACACATTCATTATTAAGATATTGAAATACTTCATAAATACTAAATGAATAAAGTCTCTGAATGTTTAAAAGTCGCCTCCGGATTAAAAAGAATGTTATAAGTAGACTTTATAGAAATAATACTAATTAATTTAATAAGCTACTGCACGCAGGCACGCGTACACACTATAAATGTGTGTGGGCGTGTGTATGCATGTATGTACTACCTATTGGTATGTATGTATGTATGTATGTATGTATGTATGCGATAGAATGCACAGGAAAATTTTTAAAAATGAATTGAATATGAAATTAACAAGAGATACACGAGTCCAGATCTCATGATGCAACAATACAGCAGACGAACAGCCGAAAGGTTAAACAAAAATTTAATTCAGTCGCATAAAAAATACTACTGAGCAAGACAAAGTAATTACTCTATATATGAAACTGACATGCTTAAAGTTGAATGAAACCAAGAAAGAAACCGTATGAAGAATACAAACACGAATGAAAATGAATAGTAGAAATAAGAAAAGTTCCTGAGGCTTATATAAAGTTGCCTACGACTGACTTTTTTTTATAGAATTGGAATTCTTTCAGACACTAAGAGGAAGTATGACGTTGAAAAGTAGGGTTCATCACATCAAAATGTGTTAAGAAGCTATGCAAACATGAATATAGTAGTTTCTGTATGTATTTTTAAATGGCTAAGATTAAAGTTTTGGAATAATGCAAATAGTACAGTTGTTATAGCGTACGGTCTCTTATCAAGTATTTAACAAACTAGACGGCGTCATCTTGTCTCTGTAAGGACTGGTCCCTCCATGACAATTTGGTTCCACTCTAGTAATTCTTGTTCAGAACTACTATTGAATCAAAATTTTCTTACTCTAATCCTTGGCTATGTTGTAAATTCACTGCTAGCGTTGCGAAATCTGCTGAGAGTGTAGCTCGTTCAACAACTGTTTTCTATTTGATAACTATAATCCAACGCAGTATTTGATAACTATAATGCAAGGCGGTAGCTTTCTTTCTGATCGAAAGTTACCTCAGAATGTGAACGTCTATATTCCTCCTGCAATAAATCATGCATTATTTCATTATAAATAGTTACTGATTACAGCTAAATCCAGGAATTAATGTAGGATCGAAGTGGTCCAGTAAATCCAGCATGCTGTGTAATCCTTGCCCGTGCAACAGTTCTAGGTCAAAGATATAAATTCGTTGTTCTCAAAATTCGAAAATCGCATGCCGTTTTAAGTTATATTCAGTCTCGATCAGTAATATAAATCAACTTAAACAATATAAATATTATTTATAATATAGATACAAAGTAATTGCTACAGTCAATATAATCAACTGTAGTTGTTGCTGTTAATATATTTAATGCAGCGAAATTTTAAAATAGTAAGAACTAATTGTGTCGGAAGAAAATCAAAACTATATTAGCAATATCTAAATATAATTTTAAGCAATCGCAAAATAAGACACAACGTATTTTAGACTTATTATAAACCCATCAACAAAGCATTGACAGCACTGGACATGACACACCATTGAATAAATATCTATAATATACATTTAATTCTTCGCAGTAGAAAAGTATATATATATATATATATATATATACAAAAATATATACAAAAATAAGAGGAATGACCAGCAAAAGTGGACTCCTATATGCTAGAAATAGTTGCCGAATCATCTAACAACGAGAAAATATGTTCTCAGTAAAAAAAATAGCGACACAACAAACTAAAAGGGCAAGACAAATGAAAAAATACTAAATAGTATTATTTAGTATTTTTGTCATTTGTCTTGACCTTTTACAGTCTGTTGTGTCGCTAATTTTTTACTGAGAACATATTTTTTCGTTGTTAGATGATTCGGCATCTATTTCTAGCATATAGGAGTCCACTTTTGCTGGTCATTCCTCTTATTTTTGTATGTAATATAATTTTAATCTTCGGATTTTTTTTTTAATATGCTAGACCACTGGTTTTAATTGATTAATATCAATTTCTACCCTTATTAATAAATTTATATATATATATATGTATATATATATATATATTTATCCGTAGAGATATCAGTTAAGGCGTATTGTTAAAACATTTCGTATTGGGAGCAATTATAACATAGTTAGCTTCTTTAAGTATAAGTTAGCTACCGTTTAAGTAGATAAGTAGGATCAAACGATAGATCAATAAAAATTATTTGTAGCAATAACGAAAAATTACACGTTTTGCCCGTTACAGGAAACTCAGAACAGGTTTAAATTTTGACTTTCTAAACGAATAATACAAAGAGTAAACATCGTTGGGAATTAAGCTAGAATCGCAAAAAAAAATGACATAAATTAGGATGTATGGAAATAGGGATTTATAATACAGTTACAGCATTGGATGGCAAAGTACTTGAAACGTATGTTTTTTTACGGAACTAGAAGAGGATAAAGCTAAAGTTGACCATGGTGATTTTTCAACTCGGGGCATATTGAAACTTACGTAAATACTGCATTAACTCTTGTGCCCCCTTGCTTCTTCTATCAACCACTACACTCTCAAATATTAGAACAAGTTCAACGACTTAAGAGGAGTGTTTGAGTCGATTACATCGACCACAGAATTCGACTGGTGCTTATTTTATCGACCCAGAAATGAAGAAATGGGAAGTCGAAATCGGCGAAATTTGAGCTCCGAACACGAAAATGAACAAAATTCCGCTAAGCGTTTTACCTGCATCTCATAGAGGAAATTAACTATTGCTCTAGTTTATGCAATAGATCCATTCACCTTACTAACTTTTGTTGTTATTATTACCGTCGTTTATCCTATGTTACCTCACAATCAGGCAGATCTATAATTATAGTCAATCCAGATATGACTACTACGTCTATTAGTTTACAATATATAATTCGTAGGGTATCATTTGAGCAATATTCAGTTCATCCTTCTCTCTGAGCGTATAGTGAATCCTAGTTTCAATCATCAATTATCAGAATTGAATTTCATATACCAGCGAAATCTACTTTACATTGTGTCCTTCCGTGTCCACAAAATATATACCAGCTGAATCATGAGGAACGAGATACTGAACTGCACAGACAATTTGATGGTTTGTATCTATGAAAAAACATCGATTAGTGTAGCGTAGCTATTAAATGTAGCAACATTTGTAAAGAAACATTAATTTGTGCATCAAACTTAACTTGGATGTGTTATTCTGAACGTCGAAGGCAGAGGTCATAGTCTTGAGAAATCAACACGTCTAGATGTTCAGAGCTAAACACACATCAGATTATACCGGCAGAATAAATGTCGTCATTGCCGGTGGATGGACTGTTACATCTCATAATTTCAGTGTAATTGCTATTCAGCAGCAACAGTCACCCTTCCACTGAATGCCAGGTCAAAGTCTGTCATATGGATATACTTTAACACTAACTAAACTGTGAGCAACGTAGGAAAAATCTGGCGAGATGTGTGTAAATCAACTATTTAAGATGGAAGGCGCCTTTATAACGGATATTAATTTCCACATCCATCTTAAATTGAATGTGTCGTTTGGAACGCCCGGAATATTCCCACCATATCCAGTTCGTATTTCAAGTTCAATGTTCAATACTTATGATATAGACCCAAGAATAACGCCACAAAAGATCACATGACGACATTTTCCCAGTGTATTTCGTTACAAATAATACCAACAATCATAAGGAAAGTTTATAATAAAAAGATACGATAAGATATTGGTAGTGTACATGCGATACTTTATAGCTCTTAAGATAAATTATGTTGAAAAATACGATTTATGTGTGCGAAGCCGAACATTTTAGAAATATTTTTATATCAAACCAATATACATGAAATGTATATTTGTGTATTTGTACACACACACACACACGCACACGCACACACATACGCACACGCACACGCACACACACGCACACGCACACACAGAGAGAGGCAGAAATATATATATATATATATATCGTGTACAAATGTAAAAAAATTATTAATGGCTGAATATATGTGTTGAAATGCATAAATGTGTGCATAGAAATGCACAAACAATAATAGGTGTTTTATTGGAACTGCTTGATAATAATAGACTACTAATATGTAAATAAATAAATATATCGGATATCAAGATAATATACGAAATAAAGTATTGAATTCATTGTATACTTTAAAGAGAGCGGATGGAAATATATGTGGTTGAGTATTCAGCCGAAAATTTTCAGTTTCTACTGAACATAATATGCCATAAACAACTAATTTTCGTTCAGCTATCGGTATCTTATTATTTATGGAATTCAAATAGATATCCTAGCGGACCAACAG
>NC_142930.1:160833636-160848803 GCF_046866305.1 Octopus bimaculoides | reverse complement strand
TATATATGTATGTATACATATATACGTATATATATATATATATATATATGTATGTATACATATATACGTATATATATATATATATATATATATATATATATGTATGTATGTATACATATATACGTATATATATATATATATATATATGTATGTATGTATACATATATACGTATATATATATTAAAACTAACACTGTTAGAAATAGAAAACAAAATTAAACTCTCCCATGAAAAGGAGAGAGCAGAGAAGGAAAAGAGAGCAGTAGAAAGCATAAAAACAAACCCCAAGGCTTTCTATAGATTTGCAAAGGAGACTGCTACGGTGCAGTATAAGATAGGACCCCTGTTCCTGCCTAATGGCTCACTGACTGTAGATCCCACATGTATAAGTGAAGTGCTCAGTACACAATTCAAGTGTGTCTTCACCTCTCCTCTGAGTCACATGCAGATAAAGAACCCAGCTGATTTCTTTGACAATAGCACTCAGCAGAAGGGGACTGCATCCATTACCTACATCGACATTGAAGAGGAAGATGTGATAGCTGCCATAACTGAAATGAGCTCAAATTCGGCAACTGGCCCCGATGGTTTCCCAGCTGTCCTCTTAAAGTCGTGTAAACAAGAATTAGCAGGACCACTCCGGATACTCTTCCAGAGTTTCCTTGCAAATGGTAAACTTCCCAAAAAGCTGAAGGAAGGCACCATATGTCCTATCCATAAAGGTGGAAGCAGAGCAGAGGCTGGAAAACTACAGGCCCATCTCTCTGACTTCACATATTAGCAAAGTCATGGAACGAATTGTCAGAAGGAGATTGATTGCGTTCCTAGAAGAAAATGACTTGCTGAATGAGACCCAGCATGGTTTCCGTCCAGGTAGAAGCTGCCTCACGCAGCTCTTGCAGCATTATGACTGGGTCCTGAAGCAGCTACTTGACCATTCAAATGTTGATGTGATATATCTCGACTTTGCAAAAGCCTTTGACAAAGTTGATCATGCCTTGATATGTCACAAGCTGCGAAACCTTGGCATAGCTGGTAAATTAGGAGAGTGGCTGCATGACTTCCTGAATGGTAGAAGTCAGACAGTTGCAGCCAATGGAGAACTATCTAGGGAAACACAAATATTGAGCGGTATTCCACAGGGAACTGTTCTGGGGCCACTACTGTTCATAGTGGCCCTTCTGGACATGCCCACGGTCACTCGGAGAGCCACTGTCACTAGCTATGCTGATGACACAAAGATATCTCAGGCAATAAAGAATCCTGATGATATTGTAAGCCTGCAGAATGACCTAAATGCAATATATGAGTGGGCAGAGCAAAATAATATGCAGTTCAATGCAAAAAAATTTCAAGTACTGCGCTACAAGACCACAAGTACCTCCCAACTGGCATACACAGGGCCTGGAGGTACTGCAATCCCAGAACCACAAACAGTGAGAGATCTGGGCATCAACATGTGTAGTGATGCATCATTTCACATGCACATTGTCAAGTTGACAGCAAGGTGCAGACAACTGGCGGGGTGGATACTGAGGACTTTCCGTACAAGGGATCAAAAAGTCATGTTGATTCTATGGAAGACATTTGTTCTGAGCCGCCTAGACTATTGCTCTCAGTTGTGGTCACCACACAGTGTTAAGCGGACAGCAGAACTCGAGGCAATTCAGCGGCACTATACAAAAAAGATCGCCACAGTCCAACAGATGAACTACAGGGAGCGACTGAAGGCACTAGGTCTCTACTCCCTGGAGCGCAGGCGGGAGAGGTATGTAATAATATACATATGGAAAATACTGGAAGGACTGGTTCCAAACTTTGGTATCAAGTACTACAGGAATGCCCGCACGGGTCGCCACTGCATGGTGCCAAAGGTACCGTCCACTGCATCTCACATAAGAACGAGATACTGCAGCAGCCTCGGTTTCAGAGGACCTCAGCTCTTCAATGCCCTGCCAAAACATTTGAGAGACATGCAAGACATGGATGCGGAGGTCTTCAAGACAAAACTTGACGCTTTCCTCTCCACGATACCAGACGAACCAATGGCTCGTAATGAGACGCAGTTTAGGGCAGCTGTGTCAAATTCTCTTATACACCAGATGTGCCATCAAAATTCTTGATTGGACCATGTCAGGTGGGGGAGAAGAGCCATGCAAGGATCGTGAAAATCACGGTGGTGCACCAGCATGACCGCAGCCACTTGGCTGAAACACATAAATAAATAAATAAATAAATAAATATATATATATATATATATATATATATATATATATACGTATATATATATATATATATATGTATGTATACATATATACGTATATATATATGTATAAATATATATATATATATATGTATGTATACATATATACGTATATATATATATATATATATATATATATATATATATATATATATATATATACGTATATATGTATACATACATATATATATATATATATATTTATATATATATATATACGTATATATGTATACATACATATATATATATATATATACGTATATATATATATATATATATATATATATATATATATTCTTCAGGTAAGGTAATTCATTGGAAGCGTCAACATAGATAACAGCGTGCTGGCTTCTTTTAGAAAGAGGTGAACGCAATTAGACGTGTGCTGTCCGTAGGATAAAATCGCCCAAGCAATTTGAATAAGCTTTGCTGAATCGAATATAAATGGGTGTATGCGAATGTGAATGTATCTCATAGTAGATGCATTTATACGCATGCGTCATGGCGTGTACACAAATAGGTACATACGTACAGAGAAGTATGTGTGTGTGTATATATATACACATACACACACACATACATACACACACACACATACACATATATAGTACGAATGTATCGCTGTATCTATATATAATTACAAACATGTGTACATGTGCGCATATATATATATATACATACATATAATATAACGTATATACATATCTATATATCTATGTATATACATATATATATAAGATGTATATACGTTTATATATACATACATATATATATATATATATATATATATATATATATATATACCTAAATATGCACATATATATGCATATATACCTCATATACATACATATATATGTATATATAAACATGAGTTTGTGTGTGTGAGTGTGAGTGAATTTTAATTTTCCTTTCAAGAGGAGTGTAATTTCGATAAGGAAATAGAATGCTTTCCAATCTGACTGGAAATCTTCAGTTTAATTTAAATTCGTGTGAAGTTTCGAGCTGAAGAGGAAAATGAAAAATAAAAAATATATATATATGTAAATGAAAACAAAAATCACGTAGATTTTAGTTCGGAAATGTTGAACATAATATAAACAGCATGCTTTTTCACCAGTGTCTATTAATAAAGCAATCTCTATATTAGTATATGTTTATATATATATATAAGTAGTGCAATCTTCTTACCCATCCACTTTCAATTTAGAACAGCTATTTTAAGAATTATACCCATTAGAGTCTCTTACCTTTCTGCTAAACAAAATATATCTCAAAGCCACGCCGTGTTCTACTACCAAGCCCTGAAGAGAAATAGCTATGATATTATTCTCGAATTTTAACACCAAAATTAAACAGATCATATGCCTCAGTAATCTATAAATATTTCAGTCACTCACACATAAAACAACCGCTGTAATCTTCGCTTGTATAATAGGGAATATGTACGAGAAGCTTGTGATCAATCCAAGAACACAGACTCTTCCGCAGACACACCAGAGAATGCAGTCATCTACAACATTACAAAACAAAGAAAGGAAAGGCCGAATAGAAGGCATTCAGTCTAAAGTTGATGGTTTGAATAGAACGAAAACAAAATACAATATCGAATCGAATTTTTTTTTTCTTTTTAAAGAAAATGCCCTATCTAGTTGATGGTTCCGAGATAACAACATGGTTAATGTAGCTCCCACTTCAGCTTCCACAACAGTTTCAATACGGCTTCGGTATCTTCAGCATGCATTCCTCACTGGGTCTCTAGGAAGAAATCGAACATCTCCCTGATTTTGGCCACCATATCGGCTGCGGAGTTCCTGCAGAGCGGTTAGTGTGTTTCTCAACAACGCTCCACACATAGTAATCCGTGAGCTTAGAATCAGAGGAAGTATGTGGCAAGAAATTGGGGCTGATGATGTAGAAGAAATTCTCCATGACAACCACTTGGGACTCTTTCGGGACTTATGACAAGGAGTTAAATCCTGTTGCTATATATATGACCTTCCTCCAGAATCTCTCTCCAAAAGGGGTTTGACCACAGTGTCCTGCAGATTCACATAGCCGTTCGGATTTAGCCGAAGTAACTGTTTATAGAAGTGGACACGAATCTTGGCCTGCAGACAAAATCAGAACGACTGTTGTGCTACTTCCTGCTGTCCACAGATTCGTACTTACCGTTGCTTCTGTTCATACAGCATTGAGCAGCATTCATGATGTCGGCATTTTGATACATGTCCTAAATCATCATGATACAGGTAAATCTTTTCCAATATTCAGGCGACTAAGACATCGAGCTTGCAGAATCATTACCGCGACAGACATCCTTAGCCCGTCTTTACACTCTGAGCTCAAATTCTTCTGAGATCGACTTTGTCTTTTATTTTTTCAAGGTCGATAAAATAATTACCTTTTGAGCATTGGGTCCGATGTTAGTCCATTTACGCCCTCAGCCTAAATTATTGGCTTTTAGCCAAAATTTGAAACCACTATCCGGGTGGCTTTCTGGCCTCCATATCGGTCAACTTTTCCCAGACCAACTACAATATTAATCTTTGCGCAGGTTCAAAGCTGTCGACTGTTCACCAATTCATCAAGTTCCTTATGAAAACAGGAGACAAAAAGTCGTCAAATGTTGCATTAAAGCCCGGTCTGTTGGTTTAACTCTTCCTATTAAGTTCTTTCCCGTACACTCAACCCGACTGTTTTCTGTACCCAATTTTACTCTCGAGGTAAATATATATATATATGTGTGTGTGTGTGTGTGTGTGTGTGTGTTTGTGTGTGTATGTATATATCAGGTGGCTTATTCCTAGACGTGAAGCAACGTAATGAAATTGATTTGAATTTGGAATCTTTATATTTATAATGTAAATTGAAATATAAATGCTTGTAGCTTGAATATTAAAGCCTTTTTATTTCTTAACAGGTTATTACAATCCATATTCTTAAAATATATTTTGTAAATAACTTGTTTTACAAGTAAATATTTAATGAGGGAGTGGAAGAAAAATCATTTTAACTTTCAAAAATGTTCCAAAATTGAAATATATTGTCGGAATAAATGCATTATTTCTATGTCAGTTAAGGAGACGAGTTCGCTTAGCGGCATCTCGACCGTGTTTAAGTCCTGAGTTGAAATTCCACTGAGGTCGACTCTGCGTTTTATCCTTTTGGGGTCAATAAATTAAGTACCAGTGAAACACTGGGGTCAATGTAATCAACTAGCCCCTCCCTCAAAATATCAGGTCTTGTGCATTTAGTGGACAGGATTATTAAAGCGATGAGCTGGCTGAATCGTTAGCTCTCCGGGGAAAATGGTTAGCAGCATTTCATTCATCAGGATCAGAGTTCAAATGCTGCTCAGATCACCTTTGCTTTTCACCATTTCGGGGTCGACAAAATAAGCACCACTTGAGCACGAGCACTGGGGTCGAGGTAGTCGACTGCCTCCAACGAACTTGTGCTCAAATTTGAAATCATTTTTTGTCTACACCTTTCATTCTAAATGTCTATTTTCTAATCATGTGTTTCCGCTTGCAACATTTGGATAAAGTAGACACCACTTATATGCATGTATCAATTTCCGTGTTTTTGCAAGTACGAAATCAAAATGTTTATAATATAGTTCAAGATAATTTCAGACGATATATTAATGAATACAAATATATATTTTTTTAAAATTTGCTCAAGAGAAATTATCTCAGTAATTTAAAGTAATTATCGTACTACATTAATTTCCAAACTGAAAACAATATTTCTGGAAGAAAAAAGGATTTCTTGTGAAACAGTCATAAGGATATATCCAAAATAAATGCATTATGACTGTTATTTCTACAAAAACACTAACATATACACTAATATGTGAATGTATTGCTCAAATACTAGGAACAAATTGCGAAACTGCAATCATAGTTCAATATTTTGTGCAACACTTTGAAAATACTTTGCATTTTTCAAGAATTAGCAGAGCAGAAAATAACTTTTACATATCCCAATATGAATAGAGTATAATATAGTATGTATCTATGCGTATACATACGTATGTATATCTATGTCTCTCAATATATATAGCCATGTGTTAATATTTGTGCGTGTGCGGCGATGTGTGTGTGTGTGTATGCATGTATGCATATCTTTATATACGTATGCTTATCTTTTAGAATCATATATATATAGTTCATTTGTGAACAGCAGCATTTGTTTCCAATTGGTGTTGCTGATATTGTTCATGCAAATATATGCACTCGATGATAGATGCGTCGGATGACGATTTGTCCGGGTTTTTGTTCTTCTGGAGTCATCATAGTAATTATCGGTGTTGGATACTATAATGCAAACATTAATCTGACATCAAATAATATCGTAATTACAAAGCTATATCAATGAACAGCTTTGTACTTAGTCTCCACAGAATATAAATAATACTATTTCTCAGATAACGTCTCGACGAAGTACGTCACACTTATTGATCAAACACACAGAACACAGACTGTTGAGGTTATGTAAAAGACAGAAAAACCTATACATTTCTTTGACTTATAAGATTAGAGATTAACACATGCATTACGGTATTACATAGTTCAGTAAGAAATGTCAATATAGCAAGCACAAAGAGACAAAGTAATAGTTTGTTGCAGATGTCTAGTGAGAAGATGGAAACATATTGAAGCACATAACTCCAGAAATACATACATTAAATATGCTAAATTTTTCTTTGATGATATATATATATATATATATATATATATATATAAATATATATAAGGGTATCAATATGTATATTTATATACCAGGACATACATACTCATATTCATGTGTGCGCGAATGTGTGTGTGAATATATGTTTATATATATTATATATACTCATATGTTCGTATGTATGTATGAATTTATGTGGGTATAGATAGTAAGAAATAAAGTTATAAATCCATAAAAAAAAGCGGCAATCTGCAGATTTGTATCGTCTGAGCTGCCAAATAACATCAAAGAATAATCAATCCATGAATATAATTTTATGATCAAAAGATATTGACGAAATGCCAATAGTATCGGAATATCTGTGAAACTTCGCGGTTTTGTCGAAATCAATTGTGGTTCATTGGGATTATTACGGGATAATTTCAGTATATGTGTATATATGTGTGTGTATGTATATATGCATGTACGCAAGTAGATACTTGTGTATGCGTGCATAAATATCTCATATATACGTATATGTAAATGTTTGTTTATATATATATATATATATATATATATATATATATATATATATAATGTATGTATGTACGTGTGTCTGTGTGTGTATTGCGTACATTTACATGTATACTGAATTATTTATAATATATCTATATAATTATAATTATTATTATTAATAATATTTTCTTTATACTTTATATATATTATACATATATAATATATATATATATATATATATATATATATATATATATACACAGATATACACGCGCACGCACAGGCTTATGTATATAGTGGGTAATAAAATGCCTGTTTCAGCATTACATAGCCACTAAGTAGTGTTCAGAGAGATTAGAATTGTAAGCGACAAAGTCCGGAGGTAGAAACTCTGGCTAGAGTAATGTTTAGAATCGAACGAGTATGTAGAAGAGAGAAAAGGTTAACAAGCGGAAGAAATGTACTTAAGTTAGGGTTCTTTTTTCCCCCGAAGATAATGCTGTACAGAGGCTTCAAAATACGTGCTATTCTATATTTTATAGTGCATACGTTGCATTGCATTCTCAGTATTGCATATATTTATATTTGGCTCATTGGCGGACTGGAATAAATGGAGAAGCAATATTTGAGCCTTTCTACCAGAAATATACCTATTCCATCCAAGAACTTGTATATGGAAGCTCTTCTACATAAAACGAGCGAATTTATCTCGAGCCCTAGGTGGCGTGCCTTATGTTATTAACACTTCTATTAAATTGAGCTTTATGTTACTTTATTAATGTCGAAGTAAGTGTGCGTATATATTGAATATTCTGCTGGATATTAGGTCATGTTCTTCTAGTTTTCCGCTCGTATTGCCTCCACTCAAATTATAATTTGGAACTTAGCTCAATTTGAACACTTCGATTCTAGCCTGCTTACGAGTATTGTTAATTAATAACAATATCTATTAAATAGTATAAGATATATGAACATAGATATCTACATATATACAAAAAGTATGGGGGTCTAGTTCACAAGTGCTCTAAACAATTAGTTATGACAGGTAATTGCTGTAACAGATTGCTGAGGCTTCAAGATTATAGCCGAGACGGTAGTTATGGAGCCATTGCAGATTTCCAATGTAGTGGATATATAATGATTAAACAGGACAGCAAATATTAATGCAAGGCAAACATATGACGTCTAATAAAATATTATTTTACGAAGAAATTCAAAATATTACAGCTGTTTCTGGGATATCCCCGAGCATGGGATATTCCGTTATCAGAGACAAATATGGGAAAAACTTAAGGAAAATGAGAATGGTATATATTAATAATGTCGTCGTTTTATAAATATATACCATCCTCATTTTTCCTATTTTTCCTTATTTGTGTCTGATGATGCTGGACCAGTGAAATCTACAGATTTTTTTCATTCGTGCTCTGTTTATTTTCTCTTATTCCTTTCTCCTGAAGAGTGTATGCGCGAAACGTAAACGACTTTTTCATTTTCCCGAGTGTCAAACTAATACACTTGCTTGTTGTTCATATATCTGTCTTCGGCTTTTGTTGTCAGATAAATCTCAACTATATATATATATACTGTTCATAATTATACGAAAAACAAAAGGCCAAAGACAGAGACAATTGAGGAGCAACAAACAGGGTCGATAACTTTGACTTTCAGAGAAAGTCTGTGAAAGTTTTTTCTTACGCTCTCGTTCAGAAAGGAATGAAGAATGAAAACAGGAGAAAATTGGAGTGAACTAAAATATCTAGATGAACAGCTGCACGGGCTGAATTGAATCCAATGCAGAAAGGGGTTGGGGATACGGTTGATAAGGGAAACAACTGCAATTTCGCTGAAGTATGTGTGTGGACAAGCGCACGTGTGTTTATGAACATTACGTGAGCATGTTTGTGTCTATGTATGGGAGTGTGTATATGTAAGTGTTAACAAATACGTGAGTGTGTTTATAGAGTGATATGTTCCCCGTGTACTTATGTGTGCTTGCTTGTGTGTGTAAAGCTATCTACGTATTTGAGTGTGTGCATGAAATGTGTGTGACTCTATGGTCTGCTGAATATTGTGTGTGTGTGTGTGTATGAAAAGGTGTGTATGTTTCTCTTCTCGGTGGCTGTCTGCTGCACTGTTGGATAAATGTAAATGCATGGAGTCGAAATGTCTGAATATTCTGTTTGTGTGTATGTATAACTGTGTAAGGGCGCTCTTGTGTATGTCTGTATCTTCCTTCGGTTTATCGTCTACGAAATCCACTCACACGTCTTTTGTTTAACCAAGGGCTATAATAGAATATATATTTGCTCAAGATAACGCACCGTGGGGCTGAATAGGTACCCATGTGCTGGGGAAGCAAAGTACTTACCATGCAGCCAAAATTTCTTTTGGGATCCCTTCGAATAGAGGGATCCCTTCGAATGTAAGGAAACTGCTGCTAATAAGTGTAGGCAACGATAAACAATAGTTGAAGAGTAGTGGCAGATATTCAGTGGCTGTGAAAAGTTTACTGCACAACATTTCATGGCCGTATCATTTGTTTTATCATCGATCAGAGCTGATGTTGACATTAAAGGACACGGAGACTAATAACAAGAATTTATTGTAGTGTTGGCTGCACAGAGATGAAAGATAAGTTTATGTGCTTTGACTCTGGACCTAAAACATTAAGACAGAAATCTTGGGCAGCTGCATTGTTATTTCCGATAAGTCATCAACGTCGTTTACACAGTAAGCTTCCACTGGTTTGCCCGACATATTGGGACAGCAAAATTTCCTTTAGATCCCAGTCTACTACTTCAAAGAAAAAGCATGTTAGACCACTTTAGATATAGTTTATCTGAAAAAGAAAAGTGAGGTGAATGGTCAAGTCTCGTGGGTCTGTTTGATGGAATGACGTGGAGCTAAAAAAAACATCACGACAAATTGTCAGTGCTGACATGTACGTTAAGATATAAAAATAGAGATGCAAGACAAAATATTTCAATCAATATAATACATATAAAACAAGTAAAACTGAATTTTGTCAAAGTAAAACTTCAGAGTTGTTTTAACATACTCATAACCAACTAGCTAAAGGAATTAATCATTATCTGTATACATGTACATGGCTATACAAATATATCAAACTATATAATACTTGCATCGATTTTTGTAACGTTATGATGTATATATATATATGTGTGTGTATGTGTGTGTTTGTTTATATACATATCTGCGTGTATATATATCGAAGCACCTGATTTTATATATACATACACACTTAAAATAGTTTGTATAACCAATCGCATTATCACCAACACGTTGAACGCCACTATTTGGTGATGTATCGTATACAATATTTGATCAAAGATTAAATATAGAATAAGTAGAAAATAACAGCCGAAGTAATCTCTGAGAATAGTATTTGAGTTCTGCGTCACATTGAGTATTTTGTTTGAATGTAATTTCGTCATATAGTATTGCGCTACTAATATAATATTTAACCTTAATATAAAAGATGTTTTGAAACGTAGTATTTTTGCAAAATAAACCCTGATTGAGTGGATCTATAATCAATGATGTTCGAACTATGGTCTTTACGTTCATTTTCCTCTTTCAGTTTTAATTTACAAATTCATCTTCTTCCAGTAAAAGAGCGTGATTTGAGAGAGACTTGATCGCTATTTCTAGCAGCCTGAGCGGTCGTGTAGGAGCTTCTACATTGCCTTTATTTATATATTTTTAATTTTGTAGCCTATTTTGTTTTTTCTTATGACCTAGTGATTATTGTGTTGAGCTCCAATTACAAAATGAAAGGTTCGAATTCTGGATCGGGCGGTGTGTTGTGCCTATAAGCAATTCACTTCGGTTCACTTTGCTGCAGTCTACTCGGCTGAATTATGTACCATGGGTGGAGCTGCATACTCGCGTTCTTCCAGCTGTCATATCCTAGTTGGTCTCCTCAGTCAAATAGGAGCGGGTCAATTATGGATCAATGCCTCGTTACTACTATATAGCTACCTGAAGAATCTAGCGAAAACGTGGTACACCCAACCACTTCATACATATTTGCAATCAACGGATGTTGCTTTTAGTTTTGTTGAATTTCATCTTCCGGTTATCCCAAGGTGAGCCTTGACATAGCTGATATGTGATCTTGTATTTTCGTCGAGGGCAATAATCTTGTATGTTGACATCATTTTAATTTGATATCAAAATGTATTTGTCAGGACTGTTATATAGAAAAATTGGTTTTCTGTCAACATTGCGCAACATGTAACGATAGAAATGTTTGTCTTACTGTCGTAATTAAATTAGTCATAATAAATCAAAATAAATCTTTTAGAATATATTCATGATAACAATTACAAATATAAGTTGGCATCATGAGAGAGATGTTTGTAAATAAAAGACGACCAATTAGGAACTACTTGAATGAATTTTATAGAAATATCCATTACGAAACCACAAATAGAGATCAACAACGTAATTATATATGATGTAGGTCATTAATATTACAAATATCATTTGGCAGACTGGAACACCAACAGAGAAGAGTAATTGATTATTGACATTTCTGAGACTGGTGCAAAGCATTAAAGAGATAATTGAGGATAGATATATTTCAATGTAAATCTAAGAATACAACCAATATATTTTACCAACTAACCATATGCAAATATATTACAAGATCTAATGAAAACGGAACATGTCTGGATACATCTCTGTTACTGCCATGATTAAAATAAATTACACTTTCAGTTGAAGTTCGACTTCTAACCGTATATGTCTAATCAGATTTGTTTCCCTTACTTCCTTAATTAGATTAACATTAACATTCATTTAACGTGCGAAGTGGTGCCCCAACATGGCTGCAGTCTAATGGCCGAAACAATTTTCAGAAATGAAAACCTCTTCTATTGTTGGTCACTATAGCAGCCTTTCTTCCTCGGAATTGACTGTCGTAAGTCCTACACACATGCACTAGCTACACTCGCACCCCTCCATCTTTCGTCAATGCAGTCGTTTCTAACGATCCAGTCATCGCACTAACTACTATTTTCAGTCCTTCCTCCCTGGAAAGTAGTCCTACACATCGGGATTTTCTCCTCGTCCGTGTCTTTCTTACACTTGCAACAATTCAACAGATAATGACCCGTCTGGAGACCCTGCAAACCTCATGGGTATTGTTATATTTTGTCATTGTGTGCTGTTACTGATATTATTTTACCCATTATAATTATCTCTCTTGTAGGGAACCATGCTTAAATGTATTCCGTACGTATGTTTTTATATCTAAGCTAATTTTTTGCTGTATTGTCAATATTACGAACTAGGTTCTTAGTGATCCACACGTAGAGTGTCGCATGTCTATAGCCAAAATAATTGCTGGAGAAGAGACACTTACATCTTTCACGTTTATCATTTAATTTATGAGTGTTATAATTCAATATCAGATTATTCTGAAGGATACATGCTGATAGTTTATTAATGTATGCATTTTTGTTTTGATTTTGATTTTGTATGCTTTTCTCTATTTAGTTTTCTTTTGCATTTTAAGTGATATTGTGAGACGTCATTAAATTTAGATTACGGATTAATGCAATATATTTTGCGGTCTCTTTCATGACAATATTTTTAACATATATAGATGTTATACAAATTATTCCTATAACACACTTTATGTATAGCGCGTGAATATTTAATAAGTGTATTTTCAGGTTTATTTCTTTTACTCTTGCTCTGTAATCTTGAATTTTGACCGATATTTGTTTCATTCTGTGGAATTTTATCTATTGTTCCATTTATAGAGGAAGGTTTTGAATGTCCTTCTAATTAGATAATTCTCACTGAAATGTTATACGAAGGCCGTTATCTGTTGCTTTCATGTTAATGTATAGATGTATCTATCTTTTTGCTGTAAGAATCATATCATATATCTTTATATGTGCGTTTATATCTACATACGTAATCAAAAGTATGTGTTACAATGAAAGTTAATGAAATGAATGATGAAAACAAAATATTCGTAAAAAAGTGAAAATTGACCTTTAGTCGCCAAAGAACTCAAATAAAAATATAAATCCTAGCGGCAACCGTTATTGACTCACGAAGAAAAAAAAAATCCGAATAATTTCGAGGCAATTCTGTTCAAGGAAAATATGATTTACTGGAGAAAATAATGATACATCATTCAGTCAAAATTGAGTAAATATTTTCGTACAAAAGTGGAAAGCTAATTCACATGCAATTCTTGTGAGATGTTCTGAAAAAATATAACAATTTAGGAAACAAAGTTGTGTATCTTTATACACAACTATTTAGTTACTCCGTCTGTTATGTTTGAAAACTAAGCATGCATAAAATCACACACCATACCGTACTAAAAAATATATATATATACAATTTTGTTTTAATTATAAGCATAATGTGTATATAGTTGGGAGTATTGCTGTCTGGGAAATATCTTATGGTAGTGGAATAGTATTTAACTGCTATTTCTAAATTTCGGTATGTGGTGAAGCAATTTTGATGAACCCTAATTATAATTATGTTTATAATTATAAAAATGTTTGTATAAGTTTACCGATAATGGTTCTATTAACATACCGAACTACTTGGCAAAATTATTAATTATAAATTTTACCTTATATATATATATATATATATATATATATATATATATATATATATATATATATATATATATATATATATATATATATATATAAGCCTTTTCTGTTTGTTTTCCTGTCTTGTTTTTTGTCCGCCACTACATTCCTCCATGGCTAGATTTCATTTGCGTATACAAATTTAATCTGCGGTCCATGGGATGAGCCGTTTTAACGATGCGTCCTGCCCGAAGCTCGTCGAAACGCCGGTGTTAAAACGTGGGTAGCTGATGAAGTAGAATGTTCTCTATGTGGCTCGTGTGTTTTCTCGTCTACGTTTGTTTGCAATGTCCTGTACCCAGATATACACCTATACATACAGGTGGATGTCGGTATGTACATACCTGTACGTATATATGCATATACTCATTTATTATTTGATTATATATATATATATATATATATATATATATATACAATCAAATGAATTAATAACAGACGATGGCTAATTTTCCATCGTCTGTTATTATTAATTTGATTATAATACATGGTGGGCATTTACGACTGGTCTGACACCCTGGAATATACCAACAACGTACAATCTACGTAGCGTGCGCTTTCTACGAGCCCCTAGGCGCTAAAAACTCACATAGTTGTTTTTCTCTACGTATACAACTTGAATATCCTATTTGATATTTATCAACCACAAGTGGTGACCATAGGTTTACCCAACCCTATCTAGTGCATATCTGTTCAATTACCCGATTCTATTTGAATCCTTATTATTATTATTATTATTATTAGTAGTAGTAGTAGTAGTAGTAGTAGTAGTAGTAGTAATATTAGTATATATATATATTTATTTATATACACGTATATATATATATATATATATATATATATATATATATATATATATATATACACACGTACACACACATATATATAGAGTTAGATATATATTGACAGACAGACAAGTAGGTAGGTAGTTAGATAGACAGATGGAAACTGAAAGAGCCCCGTAGTATATACATGTGTGTGTGTGTGTGTCTTTGTGTCTGTTTGTCCACACAAACGCCAATTGACGATCAATGTAATAAGTAAAAGTCTTTAAAAAAATAA
>NC_142930.1:160823636-160828636 GCF_046866305.1 Octopus bimaculoides | reverse complement strand
ACTGAATGTGTTTCAGTTCTCTTCTCATCTGCAGTGCGAAAGTATAGTAACGATAATATACAGCCACAGATTTTAACATAGACTCTCTAAGTATGTAGTCAGTTTCTTTATTTTATATATGAAATAACGTAATATTATATATATATATATATATATATATATATATATATATATATATATATGTATGTATATGTATGTATATATATATATATATATATATATATATATATGTATGTATATGTATGTATATATATATATATATATATATATATATGTATGTATATGTATATATATATATATATATATATATATATATGTATATGTATATGTATATATATATATATATGTATATGTATATATATATATATATGTATATGTATATATATGTATATGTATATATATATATATATATATATATATATATATATATATATATATATGTATGTATATGTATATATATATATATATATATATATATATATATATATGTATGTATATATATATATATATATATGTATGTATATATATATATATATATATGTATGTATATATATATATATATATATGTATGTATATATATATATATATATATGTATGTATATATATATATATATATATGTATGTATATATATATATATATATATGTATGTATATATATATATATATATATATATGTATGTATATATATATATATATATGTATGTATATATATATATATATATGTATGTATATATATATATATATATGTATGTATATATATATATATGTATGTATATATATATATATATATATATATATATATGTATATATATATATATATATATATATATATGTATATATATATATATATATATATATATATATATATATATATATATATATATATATATTTATATATATATATTACTTGTTTCTGTTATTAGACAGCAGATATAATGAGACAGATGGCCACTTTCAAGATTTTTTAGACGATGAATTGACACTGGTACTTAATTTTGTAAGAGCCGGTTCTTTTGTTATCGCGTCCGATAAGTTATGGGGGTATAAAAACACCAACATCGGTCGTCAAGCAGTCGTCGAGGATGAATACAGACGCAGAGGCACGCATCCACTCAAACACACACACACACATATATATATTAACGACGCGCTTCTTTCAGGTTCCGTCTACCGTATCCGCTCACAAGGCTTTGGTCGGCCCGAGGATATAGTAGAAGACACTTACCCGGAATCGTGTGGTTGGGAAGAAAGCATCTTACTCCACAGCCCGATCGCACATACATAGTATATGTGTTTTGTTTTTATGCTAATTTGCTGCCTACTCGACGCTGAGGGTTTGCTACCACCTGGCTTTATGTAAGAATCTTTCCCACAATGCTAGTCCGCAACAAATAGGCGTATAGAACACATATTCTAGTTCGATATATCTTTTACTTTTTACTTGTTTCAGTCTGAGTGTTACCTCTTCGACCGTGATGGTCTTCGCCATATTTTCAATGTCGTCCCGGCCCATCTGTATTCTGATCATGTCTAAGCTCTGCCTTTGCCAGTTCCTGTGGAGTGTTCTAGTGGCCTCCATGACCACTACTCTCTCTTCCATGCCTTCCAGTATGGCAGCAACCAGCCAGGCTGCACCCATTTCTGGGTGTATGTCTTCTACCCTAACCCTGGAAGCATGTCTCCCAATGTATACGGGTAGAAGCGCCACTTCGTCTGTTTTAAACGGTGTTGCGGAGTGCAGCCGGGCGGTAGCTACGTCCCGAAACTGCCCCGCCACTGTTCCAAACTTTTTTCCTCAGACAATTCTGGCTAGGGATTTCCTACATTGCCAAAGTGCCTTTTCAACTTGAGTCGTTGACATGGTTTCTATTTTCCTGACTGATAAAACTTCTTTGGGAGGGAACACCTTCAATTCGTTCCCCTTTCTTTTAAGCATTTCTTTGAATTTACCCAATTCTTCCAGACACGCTTCTTCGTCTTTTTCTTTTTTACTTCGGCACCTCTGCGTAATTCTTTGTCTCCACTTTTTCGTCGATTCCATCTAAACATTTCACCAATTCTTCCTCAGATGACAGAAAGTCCGAAAAAGAAGAATTCAAGCCTTCACAACTCCTCACCCGACGCTCCTCCATTAAACAAGAGGGAAAATATCGCACCGCTAAGACAGCAAACAAAAACAAAACACGTGTGTTACTCGCAAAACCAACAATGCAACCGACAAAAGCTATACCGGAAGCAAGCTTCTTTACTTTATGAAATTGGCCACGAAGGCTGTACATAGAGGGGACAGCACAATGTGGGGACAAAAAACAAAACGAATAGAAAGAATGAAAAGAATGAAAGATGAAATGAAGCCGTCCGCCGCCCACCTCCGTACGACTTCATTGAACCTGTTAATACAACATTTTTTAAACACTAGTTTATAACAATTATTAGCGACAGCTAATTATCATTCCTCCAAATGATGTTTACATTGTGCTTCTTTAGAATATCATAAACACTTACCTGCTTAGTCATTGAGACGGTGCCGATTTCTGGACCCAGGACTTATAGTCATAATTTTCCTCCGTGTCTCTTAATCTTGATATGTATGCTGGGTCTGTCACTACACAACGAAAGTACTCGGGCATCCACTTTTGTAACACTGTCCCACGAGTCTATTTCATTATACACTTCTGCATCGTCTCCCCTGTACTTTATAACAGATTCTTCCAAGGGCGAGAGTGGGAAAATGTGGGACTCCTGTGTGTTTGTGCTTGTATTTATATCAAGTAGAGCATGGAGAGGGCTGGTGTCTGTAGGGATTAGTTGGAATAGAGTGGGAGCTGGGTAGGTGTGGGATGGGGATTGTACTTTACAGCGTGTGCCTTTTTTTCTCTTTCTTCTCTTTTCCGGCTGTTTCTATATATCTTTGCAACTTCTACCACCATATCGAGGCTTTGTCCTGGCCAGTTCCTGTGTCTTGGAGGACCACCACCTTCTTCTCTCTACATCCACTTCTGGGAATATGTCCTCTACCCTAACCCTGAAAACACATCTCCCAAAGTATACGGGTAGAAGAAAGTATACGGGTAGAAGTGTTCTAGTAACCTGCAGGACCATCACTCTCTCCTCCATACCTTGCAGCATGGCAGCCACCAGCCAGGCTACAACCATTTCTGGGGGTGTGTCTTCTACCCTAACCCTGGAAGCACAACTCCCAAGATATACGGGTAGAAGCGCCACTTCGTCGGTGTTGCCTGGCAGTAGCTACTTCCCGAAACCGCACCTTCACTGTTCCAATTTTTCTACTTCTAGCGAGATAGGTAATTGGTCCAAGTGCCTTTCCAATTTGAGCCGTTGACATGGTCTCAATTTTCCTGGCTGTCACTGAGTACGTTCTGTAAATTATTGTCTTCTCACTTGTTTCTTTTAAAACTTCTTTGTGGGGGGGGGGGACCTTCACTTCATTTCCCTCCGTTTTAATCATTCCTTGAACTTGCTTATATCCTCCAGCCTCACTTCTTCGCTTCTTTCTTTCGTCACCTCTGCATAATTCTTCGTCTCCATTGCTTCGTCTATCTTCTTTAAACACTCCACCATTTCTTCCTCAGACGACACAAAGTCTGAAGAAGGGCAGTTTACAAAGTCAGAAGAACAATTCACACTTTTGCAACTCCTCACCCTACGCCGCTCCATTAAACAAAAGGAAAATGTCGCACTGCTGAGACAGCAAAAAACAAAAAAACACGTATGTCACTCGCAAAACCAAAATTCCAACTGACAAGCGCTATACCGGAAGCAAGCCTCTTACTACACAGTCACGCGTGCGTATATATATATATATATATATTAGTTAGACAGATAGATAGATAGATAGATAGATATAATGCTAATAAGAAGATAAAGAAAGATTAATTCACATTTTTAATTAACAAGTTAGAATTGTTTCTGTAGCAACTCTTGTTTCAATATAAGTTCACCTAAATTATCAAAATAAAAATTTGCTTACTGTTTGCAGTTTTAAACATTAAACAGAATCAACTAAAGAGGCATTAGTTGCCCCGGATATGTAGTAGAAGACACTCGTTCAATGTTTTGCAGAATTGAACTGAATCAGAAACCATATGGGTGTTGAGCGAACTTCTTAGCCACACGGCAAAACCTGTGTTCTTTATTATCACCAAAATGCTGAAAGGAAATCGGCATTGGAGGGATTTGAAAGTAGAGCGTGGTGTATTGGAACATACGAAGCATTTTATCCAACGCATAATCGATTCTTTTAATTTGCAGCCTTGAACTCATTGATACAATTCGTAAAACAAAGCAGAAGATACAAAATTCCTATGCATATAGCCCATTTTCTATCCTTCATTTTAGAACTATTTATAAGAATTATCTTCTTCTCCGGGTTACAACGTGGGAGGTAATTACTGTACGTCATCACTAATCATGTTGAATGGCCTTCTGTTTTCATAATCAACGTCACGCCGTTCAAAATCACTGCTGAAGACATATCCAGGGAAATATTTTGCTACTACAAAGTGTCAAGTACTTTTGCTCGTCTACAGTACCAAGATCAAATCTTACTCTAAAATATAAATTGACTAGTTTAGCGCCATTGACACATGGCTGACTGTATCACTAAATATATTCGCTTTGTTGCTTTCGTCTTCTAGATCGATAGATTCAAATCAAACACGTTTCTATACCTTTTGTGGATAGTTGTTCGGCGGATATAATCGGTTCTTTCTTTTAAATAATTCCCATCAAAGAGGCATTTATTCAAACTTATCCGATTCCTCTCGGTCTTGGGAAATTATCAAAGCTATATCGAATTCACAAAATATTCTTCGGAATTCCCTATTTCCTTTTATCATAGCCAACATATTTCTATCGTGAAAGATAAATTTTCATTGAAGATATAGAAAATCTGTATAGTGTCAGATAAGCAAGAGACAAAATTCTTCAAATTAGATTTATGGTTCTGTCCAATAAAGGTATCTCTATGGTTATAAATA
>NC_142930.1:160776136-160821136 GCF_046866305.1 Octopus bimaculoides | reverse complement strand
GGCTAGTATATAAAGAATTATGTTACTACATTTTAAACTCAGGAAAGCGTATTTTCCGGCTGGTTAGTGCCAAACAACCTACGATATATTATGAGTATGGGAGCGAATCACTTCCCTCCAGCTTGGCACGACCAGTAGACCATGGTTTCTGCGTCTTTACCCTTCACCAGTACTAGACACATGCCTGCTAGAGATCACAGTCAATCGTCCCTACTCACAATATATAGACAGAGAGGTGGCAGAGATTTTAGAACTAGCTACTTTGATCCTTCCGCGTGTTGTTTTGGAGAGAGATAGTCGAGGGATTACTATATATGTATCGTCGTGGAAGTTTCATTGCAGCCTATCAGCACGCACAGTGACTGTTATCTTCATTGTACCATTCATCATTTGATGCTAACATTTTTCTTGCACATTCCATAACGTGATCTTTCTCGCAGTTTCTGCTGCAACTCAAACACACACACACACACACATATGCACACAGAAATACTCGCACGTGCAGATATGCACACACGTTCGTATAACATATTCCTGTAAGTCCAAATATTATTGCGGAATGTTAACAGGTATTAGTTTTTAACCATTGAATCTATGGAAAAAGGAATGAGTTGTTTCAATGCATTTATATAATGTTTCTTTTTTTATGTGGCAGAGGCTTCAGTTTTATTTTCATATATATATAAAAGGAAGAGTAGGAAGATGGATGCAACTCCTGGTGGAAAGATATAGAAACTGATCGGAGAGCGTAGGTATAGTCTTGGCGGCCATGTTCGTGATCGGTGGTGGAGATAATGTGTGAAACATGGGAGGGATATGAGAGTAAAATATGTGGTATTGATGAAGATGTTGTTAGTTGGTGAAGATGTTGGTAGCAAACGCAAAGCAATATTTATGCTATACAGATAAATGTGTATCTATCTATCGATCGATCGATCAAACTATCTGTCTATATATCTATGTATCTGTCTATCAATATCTATATATCTGTCTATATATCTATCTATATATCTGACTATAGATATAGATATATGTACATACCTACATACATTCACACGCAAATATGTGTATATGTTTGCTCGTGTGTGAGCATGTGTGAATGTGAACGTGTGATTTACAAGTAGTAGCTTAGGCGGAAAAATAAATGTGGAAGATTAATAAATTTTATAGATAAATATTGTTATGAATCTGAGGATCATTATAAGTATATTCATATATTTTGTGTGTTTGAAAAAGATCGCCTGTGATATGCGTGTACGTGCATGCGTGTGTTTGTATGTATAAATATTAGATATAAACTGGCTTATAAAAATCAGCTGCATTATTTCACATATTGAGAGTTAATCACTGACCGTATGATAATGAACTAATTAACAATATATCGCATGCTGCAGGCGAAAAAAAATAATAAACCGAAATCCAACAATAAAGCAATATCAAACACAAGACAATAACATAGCAATTTCTTATGTGATGTGGGGAGTACCAAAAATTGCAACGATTATAATTACTTTATTTGCTATGTTGAATTAAGATGACACACAGATAAATAAAACGCCTTTCAAATCGCAGTATTAAACGTAAACAACCTAAAGCTGAAGTACAAAGGACCTGATATGAGTTGGCTTACGAGGAAAAGTAGAGGACAGCTCAATGTATCTGTTATATGAACAAAATTTTGATTTAATGGATTATATAGAGAAAGAAATATGTAAATTTTTGTAAGACGATTATAGGAAACGACGATTATTATGGTGTTAGAAGGGTAGTTAAAAGTAAACCTGTTAAAAGAATATGGGATTTTATAAATATTTTACGGGGGAATCAAAAAATGTCGTCATCGTTTTGATAGTTGTTCTTCAAGGTGTAGATCGTTTGCTTTTACTTCAACGTGACTAGGAATTCATTTAACTAACACTTCTTGTGTACTCACTCAGCAAATATGGAATTTTTCGTTCCCCACGAGTCTATTACAGAGCTCAACAAGTGCCTAATTTATCGACCTCGAAAGGCTGAAAAGCAAAGTCAACCATTTGAACTCAGAAAATAAAACCGGACGAAATTTGAACTCAAAAAAATAAAATCAAATGAGACGAAGCAAAGAATGTTATCCAGCGTGATAACGATTCTGCCTCCTTACGAAAGTTCCAGTCTTAATAACTCCTCTTATATGCGTCCATCTACTTTTTCTTGCATATTTTTAGAGATAGTTTTTGCTCATATTTGTTATTCTTTTGTTTTTGTGTTATTTTTTTTCATGACTACCTGTATAAATCATTAATTCAAGTTTCTATATGTGAAAAGAAAAGGAAATTGAAAATCACTTTCATCTATTTACTACTTTCTATAAAGTCTACAAGTATATTGCTATTGCACACTATATATATATATATATATATATATATATATATATATATATATATATATATATATGTGTGTGTGTATGTATGTATAAACAGTAAGGCGAGTAGCCACATCAAAGTGGCAGATGAATGTTACTGCTAGTTTAATCCCAGGCGGCTGATGTGAGTCCAATAGCTCGAAACTGGCCGGTCTCGTGATCCTGTCAGCTACTGGGGATAGTAGGGATTCGCTCACCCTCCTAGCAATATATTGTATATAAAGGGAGCAGATAGGGCACCGAAAACCAGCTGGCGAAGAATCCACCTGGGGTTAAACTAGTAGTAACATTCATCTGCCACTTTGACGTACCTTCTCCATTTACGGTTTAGTATACGCTACTACTCTACCGCTTCTTGAGATTTTGTAACTAGCTAACTAGCTATTTTGCTCAAAGATATATATATATATATATATATATATATATATATATATAACTTGGAAATGGATGCATGGCGTTAAAGCATATAATAATACAAATAATATATATATATATATATAATTATATATATATATATATATATATATATATATATATACATGTTCATACTAACATATATATGTATATACACATGCATATAAGGGTACAGGACGTAAAAAGAACACAAACAACATGAAAAACGAGAAAATGAAATACGAAAACATGGAAAACGAATTTTTTTTTGTGAACAGCGGAAAAAAACAAATAGAGAAACAAGACAGGCAACATTACGAAAACACATCTTGTCCTAATGTTGGAAATGCGGAGTAGATATAACAGTGGACAACTGATGAAGGGATTGTTCTTTATATTGCCGTTCTTGTCTTCTATTTGTTTCGTGCGATGTTCGTAAAAAAAGTTCGTTTTCCATGTTTTCATATTTCATGTTGTTTACGTATTTGACGTCCAGTACACATATATGCATGTGTATATACATATGTAATTATGTACATGTATGTATGTATATACTCTTTACTCTTTTACTTGTTTCAGTCATTTGATTGCGGTCATGATGGAGCACTACCTTTGGTCGAGCAAATCGACCGCAGGACTTATTCTATCGGTCTCTTTTGCGAACTGCTAAGTTATGGGGACGTAAACACACCAGCATACACACACCCCCACACACACATATATATATACGACGGGCTTTTTCAGTTTCTGTCTACCAAATCCACTCACAAGGCTTTGGTCGTACCGAGGCTATAGTAGAAGACACTTGCCCGAGGTGCCACGCAGTGGGAACGAACCCGGAACGATGTGGTTCGTAAGCAAGCTACTTACCACACAGCCACTTCTGCGCCTATATGCATTTATATATTAATCATATCATATGTGTGTGTGTGTGTGTGTGTCTGCGCAGTCTCTTGATACTCTTTGTTTTGCCGGTGGGTTGCCAGCAATTTACCACTCGGGTGATTTATATAGTTATTTACATCGTCACTTGCCTGAAAATCTCAGTCTCCTATGATGAAACTCAGGGGAGTAAGAGTCTGACACGACGACGCTTAAAGTGCCAAAAACGCGCATCTGAAAATCTGCTAGAGAGATGGGGCAGGTATGGTATTTAAACACCTTTTACCTTTGGTGAGAATGTTGTTCTCCGCCGTGGTTGCATTGAATTTTTCTTTAGAAAATAAGATAACTCGCAAACATATTTTAATTAAACTAAAGTCTCTGTCTCTCTCTTTCTGTCTGTCTGTCACTCTCTCTCTCTCTCTCTCTCTAAATACCTACCTATATCTCTGCATGTATATATATGTAAATATCTATATATGTGTATGTGTGTGTGTGTATGCTTGCATGCATGTGTGTGTGTATGCATATATATATATATATATACACACACAGATAGATATAAGGCGGCGAGCTGGCAGAGACGTTAGCGCTCCGGGTGAAATGCTTGGCGGTATTTCGTCTGCGGTTACGTTCTGAGCTCAAATTTCGCCGAGGTCAACTACGCCTTTCATCCTTTCGGAGTCGATAAATTAAGTACCAGTTAAGCACTGGGGTCGATGTAATCGACTTAATCCCTTTGTCTGTCCTTGTTTGTCCCCTTTATGTTTAGCCTCTTGTGGGCAATAAAAAAAAATAAAGATAGACAGGTACGTATTTATTTATTCAAAGTTTATATGATTCTGTTAAGCTAAGTAGGCAAAGAGCGTTTCATTTCAAACGAAACTGTATTAAATATTTACTAATAGCTCTGCTGCTAGCTTAACATTGTATCAAAGAGAAGCAAAGTTTATAAGGAAGGACATAGTTTTGCTGGGCAGCTGTATAATTCAGTGAGTTTTATGCGAAATGAAAGCTAATAATCCAAGCGGAAACCATAATTTTCTATAAATGATAATTCCCGGACAATTTCCCTCCAGTTGTCATGGTTTCAGAGAAGACTTTTTTCAAAAGAAACTCTTCAAATAGAGCACGTATGATAACAATATAATATAAATAATGCATGACACATAAGAAATATGCTGACAACCTGTTTCCTTAAAATGTGTAGTTTCTTTAATAAAATATTGGCTATGGTTCGGTTGTAAATCTTAATTTTCTGGAACGCATGTTTATCTTTCAACTGCACTCACAGGATTCTGGTAAAAGGCTAAGAATTTGCAGGTACCATAGTAACGCAATATATATTTAAGAAATCATTTTTCTTTCCTGGTGCAAACTATGATTATTTATACAACAATGGGAGAGTTAAATCTATAATGGACTAGCTCTACCTTAAAAATGGTTGGTTGAAGAACTACCACAGAAAATACCACGCAGTGATACATAAGGAATGGAATTTAGTTTGGACAATGTTTCATGTCAAAAGAAATAACATCAAATTTTATATAGGAATATACAAATAAATCTTCTTATTATATTTCCATATAATTCTTTGGGAAATGCTATTTTCTGAAGATAATCCCTAGTTTGTAGTAACGGAAATTTTATGGAGTATAAAAAAATTCCTTCAAATTGAATTATAATGGATATTATAAAACAGACATATGTATATGTGTATGTGTGTGTATTTATACACTTATATCTATATATTCATATGCACACACACACACACATATATATATATATATATATATACACAATATATTTATATGTATATATATAAATATATATACAATATACATAAATTTATATATAGACAGAGAGAAAGAGAAATGGAGGGATAAACTATCGATCTATCTTTGTTTAATCATACTTTTCTTTCTATCTAATTATCTATCTATCTATCTATCTATCTATCTATATATATATATATATATATATATATATATATATACACTTGTATATTCCTTCGTTTTTCTTTCTATAACTTCTCACAAGTAGAGAAAGAGACAACATCCAACGTAGAAACTAATCTCTTTCCATGCCACTTAGATAGCATCAACGCTATGGTCATGTATGCATGTATGTAAATATGCATGTGTGTGTATGAATGTAATATGTGTATGTATGTTTGCATGCAAGCACAAATATCTCTTTGTACAAACGATGTTTTATGTCTAGAGGTGTGTATGACCTTCCAGTATCTTCTAAGCTTCTGGAATGAACATTTCACATATTTTCAGCATACCATTGATGACTTACATTTCCTTAGAAGCAATGCCCCTTCTAGTTTTGTACATTCCAGCTTCCGCAGTTTGATACTGCGGCAATTGTTAAGCATCAAAGGTAAAATTTTTAAGCTGAATTTAAATTAGACTAATTCCACAGTTTCTATTAGTTTCGCTTAGGTGTTTATTTAGTCTTTAATCTTACTCCTTTAACATCTGTAATATCTGCTGTGCGACTGATATCACGTATAGCACGTAATTTCTTTCCTTTACTCTGTTTATTTGTCTGACGTACTCTTGCCCTGCCTTAAGGAATATAAATATATATATATATAGTGTGTGCATCTGTGCTTTATATATGTATGAATGTCCCACCACCAACATTAGTCTGGACAAGACTGTTGTAATGTTCCAGCCTGCACCAGGACATCCATATGTGAAACCAGCTATCATGGTTGAACGAACAATTCTGAAGGTAGTAGACAAGTTTGTCTTCCTGGGCAGCACACTCAGCTGTTCTTGCTCCCTGGATGAGGAAATATCTTTCAGGTTGCAGAGAACAACTAATTCCTTCCGGTCTCTTCAGTCTCGTGTCTGGTCCCAGCATGGCATCACAAGGCAAACAAAAGTTGCTGTGTACCGTGCATGTGTACTGACATCGCTCCTCTACTCATGTGAGACATGGACTCTGTACAAACGTCAGGTAAGGGTCCCTGAAAGCTTTCATCAGAGATGTCTCAGACACATTCTCAATGTTGGCTGGGCCTCAAAAATTCCAGACACACAGATCCTGAGGACAGCTGATATCTTGAGTATTGAGGCGATGGTGCACAAGCACCGGTTACGTTGGACTGGACACCTTATTAGAATGAAGGATAGCAGGATTCCTAAACAGATGCTAAATGGAGAACTTGTGAATGGAAGGAAACTCCGGCAGAAATCAAGGACTGTGTAAAGTCCTCATTAAAGACCTGTGATATGCAGGACACTGACTGGGAGAACAATACCTGTGTTCGGCTAGTGTCATGTAACAGTCTCCGTGCAACGAAAGACTATTCAATGAAGAAGGGTATGAGGCAAGAGTTTGTAATTTCAACTATTTCACGCGTAATATTATAATGATTATATCAAGAAGTTAATGTGAGTGAGTAGCTATCTGGGGAATAATCAGTATTTTCCATTACAAGTTAATTAATAATTAATTCGGATAATCAAAAATTTTGAACTCTCGTCATGAAAATCGTCATATATGTCAAATTTTATTTGTGTAAGATAAAGAGATATGGAAGATGTCGAAAATGCATTGTTCATCTTGAAAGGAATATGTTCTCTACTTAGGATCCATATTAAACAGCAGGTTTATATGACACTCACGATTGTCATTTGTGCAGAGACTACACATTGTTGGAGAATACTTTTGTAGCGTGAATGTAATCTATTGCTACACAACAATACCACCTTTAATGTCTCTATGGCTTTATACATCTGAAATGGAACAACAACATTGCGTTAGATATTGACACTAGCGTCCATCATGGTGTATATTTTCCGCAGAGCAACAGAATTAATATATAGGGTTGGGACAAAAGATGTGTTAACGGTCTAAATAGTTCTTACTATTTGTGAATGGGAAAGAAGTGTTCGAGTTCTAAACCGATATAGCAATGAGGAAGTATGTTCCTATTCATGGAATCTAGTTCGGCTTAACGAAACATTCTCATTACTGAGATGCTTAGTGTCTCAAGTATATGATTCCCAGGGGTCTATGCCGACACGATGATAACACTGTTTCTAGAAAAGGTGGTGTTTTGTAAGTTATTAGATGATTCACAACGCAGTATGTGAGTGGATTTCAACTAAGAAACTGAAGCACAGCAGTGATTAAGAATAGATAGACTGAAGTAGAAACATCTCCATCAAGAACATGGCAATAGTTTATGAGAAAAAAATATCGCTATTATTTGGATTAGTTGCAGATGTTTGATGTTGTGTGTGCAATGGAAGACGGTCTTTTGTTCCGTAATCACAAGACAAGCCTTTTTGGGGAATTGTTTAGAAGAAAACTGAGCAAATTCCTCTTCGATCAAATGATTTAGTGAATGGTTAACTGTTGTCTAGCTTAACAATTATAAATGACATTTCGTTTTCGTCAGAGTTGTCCAGTCTCCTGAGAATACTCGAACCATTTATCTTTCTTCCAGTCTAAAAAATCCTACAAATAGTCTCCCATTTAGACCAGTTCATTAAAAAATACATAATTTGAAAATATTTGAGCAACCCTATGTATCGAATGGGCCGAAAACTAACTTTATTTGAACCAATTTGTAAACTAGAAACACTGAATATATTTTTTTATAATTCAGTTTTATAATCAGTTTTTGACTCGGTTTCTTCTTCTTTTCCTTTCTTCTTCTTCAGCTGTGGTTTTGTATTTGTCGTATCAGTGCTAGCAAGGAACCAATGTGTAGCTGCCTAAACCATAATTTCTTTAAGAGAGACAATATTATAGTTATTCCTTCTTTTCGGAATAGTGAAAAGTGTCGTTTGAGGGAAATAAAGTTGATATTTCCAGGAGATCAAGCGATAATATGAAAGCTTTCATGTTTCTTAGTGAAATCTTGGTCATCTAGAGATGAGAAGTATATAAAGTAAAATAGCAATACGGCAACATAAATAAGAAGCAACGCCAGTTCATCTCTAACTTTTTTCTCTATGACAGGTAGAAAGGACTTTATGGCAGTATAAGCACATATAAAGAAAATGCAATCAAAGCAGAATTCTGAATGGTAATACTAACTTTGAGTGCAGACAAGCTCTCTCCCTTCCAACGTAAAAACTATTCGACAAGTGTGTGTGTGTGTGTGTGTGTGTGTGTGTGTGTGTGTGTGTTAGGGCTCTATATGTGAGAAGTTAAATCTCAAATCAAATCCAGCCATGTTTCAAAAACTGGAAACTTAAGATAATTTACGTGAGTATGTGTGTGCGCGCGCTCATGAGAGAGACAGAGAGGTAAAGAGAGAGAGAGTGTATAAATGTGTTCACCATGGTTGCAATATCTTTGATCATAGCACTGTTCAAAGAAGTTCACCCGTGTGCTGGACAACACACGTCTAGCTGAAGCAATTTGTTTATTTCTTTTATTCTTTCTTTTTTTTTCTTTCTGCAGTGATAAGAGTAGCTAGTTAAATGTCAATAAAATTACGTAACCCACAAAACGGTTAGTCTGTTTTTAAAAGATAAAAAATGATTTTCGTAATTATCGTGCAAATATACCTCAAGAGAAAAAAGTTGGAAACAAAATCGATCACTTCCAACAGAAAAAAAGAAAAAAGAAACCAATCCATTTATAATTGCTACTAACAGTAACACATAACCAAAATAGGTCGATTACATTGACCCGATCTTTACTTGCCTTGTCATTTATTTAGTCGGCGCAAGGGTGGTAACGTTGTGCAAAATACACATCGGTAGGATTTAAACTCCGTATGTAAAGAGATGTCTCGGCTGACGCTCACATACATTCCGCTAATACAACAGTCCTCTCCCATCCTTACATCAATATTATAATTAAAAAATAAATGCGCCCTTTTAAAGCCTAGCCAGGCACATGAGCCCGGTTTCCCGGTTTCAATGGCGTATGTTTTCCCCAGCTGGACGGGACGCCAGTCCATCGCAGCGTGACTCATTTTTGCCAGCTGAGTGGACTGGAGCAACGTGAAATGATGTGTTTTGCTCAACACAACGCGTCGCCCGGTCCAGGAATCGAAACCACAATCTTACGATCATGATGCTGACACCCTAACCACTAACCCACGCACCTCCACACATCGATATTATACCCTTTCTAAAAGGCGGTGAACTGGCAGAATCCTTAGTAGACTGAGAAACATGCTTAGCAACATTTCCTCCGTTTTGGTGTTCTGAGTTCAAATTCCACCGAGGTTCACTTTGCCTTTCATTCTCTCGAGGTCGATAAAATACGTAGCAATTCAGCACTGGGGTCGAAGAAATTGACTTTTGCCCTCTCCCGAAATTGATGACTTTGTGCCGAAATTTGAAACTGATATTATATCTTTTCTACCATAGCTACTAGGCTTAAAATTTGCGCCGAGGGAGGCAAGTCGATTACATCGAAACCAGTGCGTAACTGGTACTTATTTCATTGATCCCGATGAAGGCAAAGTCGAAATCAGAACGTAATGACAGACGAAATGCCGCTAAACATTTTTCCCGGCGTGCTGACGATTCTGTCAGCTCGCAATCTTTCACATCAATATTATATCCAAGGCGGCGAGCTGGCAGAATCGTTAGCACGCCGGGCGAAATGCTTAACGGTATTTCGTCTGCCACTGCGTTCTGAGTTCAAATTCCGCCGAGGTCGACTTTGCCTTTCATCCTTTCGGGGTGGATAACTTAAGTATCAGTTACGCACTGGGGTCGATGTAATCGACATAATCCGTTTGTCTGTCCTTGTTTGTCCCCTCTGTGTGTAGTCCCTTGTGGGCAGTAAAGAAATAGGTATTTTGTCTGTCTTTACGTTCTGAGTTCAATTTCCGCCGAGGTCGACTTTGCCTTTCATCCTATCGGGGTCGATAAATTAAGTACCAGTCGTGTACAGGGGTTGATCTAATCGATTTAATCCCCTTCCCGAAAATTTCGGGCCTTGTGCCTAGAGTAGAAAAAAATATTATATCCAATTTTGATGCGGCGGAGGTAAACCGGCATATACTGTCGGGCTCCGCTGCTAATATTGGGGGTTGCATTCTATGCCTTGGTCTGAGTATAGGACCGGACTCGCCTCTTTGAGCTGGGAAATGAATGGGATGACTGCTGTATGTGTTTTCTTGTGTCTATTCCCTCCTAAAGAAATGGGGAATAGGCCTGGCTATGTATAAAAATTAAATTATATGCAAAATATAAGGCAGCGATCCGGTACGGTAGTTATCGCGCCAGTGAAAACGCTTGGCCGCATTTCGACAGCTTTTACATTTTGAGTACAAATTTTGCAGAGGTGACTGGCGTCGATTTAAACGACTCCACCTTGCCTCATAAAATTTCAGACCTTGTTCCTATTATAGAAATGATTATATCCAGATTACTGAAGCTTAAAAATTTAGGGAATATGTAGTATCAAATTTTATTCAATACCATACAAGGGTAAAATGAAAATGAAGGCAAGCGAAAACTTCACGTATAAGGTAAAGGATATAATCTGCAATACCTGAAACGTTGACTATTTGATATTTAGGGAAATCTATTAACTTATGTATTTATCATATTGAAAGCATCACAACAGATAGAACATTATATCTGATAGGCAGCGTAGCCTTCCTGGTCAATACACTTCAACAGAGTTATATATATATATATATATATTCCTTGAATAGCGTTTAAACAGTTTACCTTCACTGAATGTGTGTGTTCGCGCGCGCACGAAGGCGTGTAACTTAGTGCTTAAGTTATGCGGCACGCGATCATAAGATCGTGAGTTTGATTCCCGGTGCCGTGCTGTGACCCAGTAATTTGTAAGTTATTAATCCAGAGAATGTCAGTTGTAAACTTATTGTTCCAATATTTGCGAGATGGAATTTAAAGCTATTTTGAGACTAAATCTCACAGAAGTTAGACCATCGGATGCGTTGACTTGATGCATTTATTCCGGCTTCCAGTGTATGACTTCCAATTACGCCATGGTAAACTACGTTTTTCATGTTTTCGGACATGGAACTCATCTTGGACGGGTAGTTGGTGACGTTGTATGAGATGTTTTGCAGTTTAAGAGCCTGCATTCCGTGTTCTGAGATGAAATTCTTCCAAGATGTTATATTGAAGCTTATGAAGAAAATGAGGTGGGTGGGGTTGGCCGTTAATTTCTCGAGTGATGCCGACTCAAAAGGGTCGGTTTCCATGGCGTATAAATTACTCACTTGAGCTGGTCGCCAGTCCGTCGCAAGATTACTTAATTTTACCAGCTGAGTGGACTGGAACAAAGGGAAATGAAATGTTTTGCTCAAGAACACAACGTGTCACCCAATCCAGGAATCTAAACCACAATTGTACGATTATGGATCCTGCCTCCTAACCACTAAGCCATGCGCCTCCACTATATTCTTACTACAGTCGAATTATTTCAAAGGTTATTGTAAACCGATGGCGTCAAACTTATAAAAACGAGATTGATTAACAGATTCTAATGAGCTCAGAAAATTAAGTATGTCGGGTGAATACACAAGAGCCTTATGCATTTGATTATGCAGTTGGTTAATAAAAGTTGTAGCTGTTTGGCAACTCAGATGGAACAATGTCGATTTTCTTTTTAATCGAAACAACTGGTTTATCAAATTTCTCCTTTATTCTTTCGTCTTCTATCGACATAGAACTGCATAAGATACACACACGCACACATAAACATAGACATGTATAAAGGAGTGGCTGTGTGGTAAATAGAGGGATTATCGGTCGGCGGGCGCCGGTGCACCTCCCATTTTTATCTATTATTGTCATTATCATCCTCATCTCATTAATATCCTTGTCCAGCCCACAGCTATTCATTCTATGTACTACCTATATGGCAAACTAAGTAAAATAAAGCAGCTTGCTTACCAACCACACTGTTCTGGGTTCAATCCTATTGCGTGGCATCTTGGGCAAGTGTCTTCTACTATAGCCTCGGGCCGACCAAAGCTTTGTGAGTGGATTTGGTAGACGGAAACTGAAAAAAGCCCGTCGTATATATATATAAATATACGTGCATGTGTGTGTGTTTCTCCCCCCCCCCCCCACATCGTTTGACATCCGATGCTAGTGTGTTTACCTCCCTGTAACTTAACAGTTTGGTAACAAGAGACCGATAGAATAAGTAATAGGCTTACAAAGAATAAGTTCGGGGGGCGATCTTCTCGAATAAAAAATGATGCTCCAGCATAGCCGCAGTCAAATGTCTAAGAACAGAAGAATATTCATGCATATTTCGATTTTCGCAGTTTCTGCGACGTAAATCTCGCCCACATTGTATTGGTCAACTTAAGTCAATGGTAATTTGCCTAAGGTGCTACTTAGAAGGACCGAATACAGAATGTTGTTGATGAGAAGAAAACTACATATATACCGGCATCGCCAAGAAGACTATACACTATTATACAGAAGCAAATACCCACAGAGGAACTTATAATAATTTATGTCTTAGTAGCGCAACTTGAGGCATGCATACGATATATAGAAAATATCAAAATATGTATGAAATAAATCTCAAAATATATATAAAATATCAAAATTCCATGATAGATATAGAGAACTGTTTGTGCCAAATTCTCTGGCCAGAAATGAAAGGACATGAAATAAAGGTAAATGCAAAATAAGAACAACTTCATTAGTAAATTTCGAGATAGGCTAATTAAAACTTAACTAACAGCGCTATACAAAAATAATTAATGGGAAATACTTCTAATATTTCGGAGAAATGTTTGTAATGACAGTCGATTTTAGATTTATTATAAATATTTGAGAGAGATATTTTATATTTAAAAAGAAAAAAAAAACTCGGCAGAAAGGTCTAAAGTATATCCCATTTTCTTTTACAGGTATAGATAGGTAGGACGATTAAGAAATTCGCTTCGTAAATATATGATTTCGTGGTCAGTTTCATGGTCACTCCATATTCAAGGGATGTTTGGTAAGTTTCATTTCCAATTATCGCCGGCCTATCAACACCTTCTCAATCATCTTCAATGATGACGATTGTGCGAAAGCTTGCTGCTTAGGTGCATGCTGTGCACGAGTGTGCGACTGGCACGTTTGTGTTTGTCTCTAACAGTGCAACGTCCGGTTTTCCTATGTTTCCATAACGGAATCTCCGTAGCTTTGCAGTTTCGCAAAATCCAAAAGACAAAGTAAGCACCAGGCATTAAAAATAATCGGTACTGTTGCCGATTTGAACGCCTAAATTAATATGGTGACTGGCACAGTATAAATGAATGTAAGAATTCTCGGAATTCTAATTACAGTATTTCCTACAGAAATTTTACCAAGCTATTTTCAAATTTGTAGCACAATTTGTTTACGTAAACGACTTCTGTCTCAAGATGTTTGAAGTGGGAATAAGAGAGAAGTGTTTATGTAAGAACTAAATGCATTGTCATTTTTACTGGAGAATATAGAAAATTTTCACGGCAATATTAGAAAGAGAGAAGGCTGCGACCAGGCAGAATCGATGCCATGCTGGATAAAATTCTTTGCGACAGACATTTCCACGGTCCTGAGTTCGGATTCATCCGATGTCGACTTTGGCTTTCATCCCTTCTCGATCCATAAAATAAATACCAGTTTAGGGCTGGGATCGATGCAATCGACTTAATTCTTCCCCAGAAATTGCTGGCCCAGTGCTAAAATGTTACACCTATATTAGAAAGGGAGGTAACTGATGTTGCACACTTTTAATCAACACAGCCATATTACAGTAAATACATACCTAGTTTTATAATTGTTGATTGAGGCACTTCTTGAAAATTTATCGAAATTTATAATGTGCCAAGTTTTGATCAAATGTTTATGATCGAAATCTGTATACAGACTCTAATTAATTTTAGTTTATGGCTGCAAAGGGAAAGAATTTTATGAAGCATGTCAATGGTATAAACAGAATATACTTAAAACATGTCGGTCAATGTTTGTGTGTGATTCTATGTGTGTGGGTGTCTATGTGAGAGAGAGAAACAGATAGACAGAGAAAGAAAGTGAGAGAAAGAGGGAGAGAGGACATGAAGGCAGAAGGAATGTAGTGAAAAATATAGAAGATACTTGGTGAATATAAAAGAGATTCTAAATATAGATGCATAGATACACAGATAGACACACAGAGTGACAGAAAGAGATAGAGAGGAATGTAGAGAGACAGATGGTGAGAGGGAAAAGGTGAAAAGAAAAGAGAAGCAATAAGAAAGGTGAAAATACATACTTTTCATCTCTAGATACAAGGCCTGACATTTTTTTAGGGGGGTGGCAATCGATTAAATGGACCCCAGTACGCAACTGGTACTTAATTTATCGACCCCCGAAAGGATGAAAGGTAAAGTGGACGTCGGCGGAATTTAAAGTCAGAACGTCGCGACAGACGAAATACCGCTAAGCATTTCGCCCAGCGTGCTAACGTTTCTTATTTCTTTATTGCCCACAAGGGGCTAAACATAGAGGGGACAAACGAGGATAGACAAAGGGGCTAAGTCGATTACATCGACCGCAGTGCGTAACTGATAATTAATTCATCGACCCCGAAAGGATGAAAGGCAAAGTCGACCTCGGCGGAATTTGAACTCAGAACGTAACGGCAGACGAAAAATCGGCACAAACTTTCCGGACAACCCAATAGTTTTACATAGTGTTCTACAGTTTAAAAGCGAATTATAGCTTAAACTGTAAAACATGAAATAACACTATCTATCTATTTTTCTAACTAACTATATATATGTGTGAGTGTGTGTGTGTATATATATATATATATACACACAGTCGTAGCTGTGTAGTAAGAAGCTTGCTTCCCAACTACACGGTTTCCTGTTCTGTCCCACTGCGTGACACCTTCGTCAAGTGTCTTCTACTATAGCCCCAGACCACCCAATGCCATGTGGGTGGATTTGGCAGACGGAAACTGGAAGAAGCCCGTCGTGTAGATATATATATATATATATATGTGTGCGTGTGTGTGTGTGTGTGTGTGTGTGTGTGTGTGTGTGTGTGTGTGTTTATGTATATATATGTGTGTGAATTTTTGTTTGTCCCCCCTCACCCGCCATCGTTTGGCAACCGATCATGGTGTGTTTATGTCCCTGTACCTTAGCACTTCCGCAGAAGAGACCGATATAAGTACTAGGCTTACAAAAAATAAAAATAAATAAGTCCCAGGTACGATTTCTTCGACTAAAACACTTTAACACTGAGCTTCGGCATGGCCGCAGTCAAATGAATGAAAAGAATAAATGAATATATACATAAACTATATATGTGTGTGTGTATGTATGTATGTATAGGTTTCTTTGTTGCTTTTATTGACATCACTGTAAATTAGCTGGTCGACAAAAAGAACTCGACAGCATTTGTACCAGATATCAGGTAAGAACCAAAATTGGTTTGATCGAGTAAATTTTTCAGAAGGTATTTCGGCACGGCATCATCATACTCATCCAACGAAAGCTATATAAAAACACAAGAGTAAATGAAGGCGTACGCTTTTCAAGAAAGTTTTTTTTTTATTAGTTGACACCTATTATACTCAGATCTAGAACAAAATATCGAGGCTAATCTACACGTAACACTGACCATCTAGAACTATCTACTGAAGGAGAAAAAGTAGCTCTGTATATAAATACAAGCCTCGAACTGTCTAAGAAAATAGCATGGTGAAATATTCTTTTACTTGTTTCAGTCATTTGACTGCGGCCATGCTGGGGCACCGCCTTTAGTCGAGGAAATCGACCCCAGGACTTATTCTTTGTAAGCCTAGTATTTATTCTATCGGACTCTTTTGCCGAACGGGGACGTAAACACACCAGCATGGGTTGTCAAGCGATGCTGGAGGGACAAACAGACACACAAACACACACACACACATACAACAGGCTTCTTTCAGTTTCTGTCTACCATATCCACTCGGAAGGCTTTACTCGGCCCGAGGCTATAGTAGAAGACACTTGCCCAAGGTGCCACGCAGTTGGACTGAACCTGGAACCATGTGGCTGGTAAGCAATCTACGTACCACACAGCCACTCCTGCGCCTATGTATTTTCGGCAAAGAAAGAGATCACACAGCGAGTCTAGAATTAATCCAGATCATTTAGGTTATATAATGAAATATATTAAAAGAAAAGTATTACCATAATATATTAGAGACTAGTATGGCTATATAAAATGAGAATAATATTGTGCGGAAGACATTTATAAATCTAAGGAATTGCACTGACTTAGTGAATTATATATACATACATACATACATATTAGTAGTAGTAAAGGAATATGTCTCACATCTCATTTGTAACTGATGGAAGTGTAATGATGTGTACGCATTTCTGTAATGACGTCGATAGATTAATTATTGAGATAGACATAAGCGAATTCAAGAACATAGCAATGTTTGACAGGCCAGCCAAATTGCTTCACGGCATTTCTTCTGCTCTTTATGTTCTGAGTTCAAATGCCGCCAATATCAATTTTGCTTTTCATCCCTTCGGAGTAGATAAAATAACGCACCAATGAAGTAGAGAGGGAGAGGTGATGTTTTCTATTAACTCTTCACCATTAAACTGATAGCTTTTTGCCAAAATGTGAAGCAATATCTACCTCGCCTTGTCTTGGCTTGCGACCTCAAATACTGATGTAGTACTCTGGGCGCTGTAGTGATACATGCCACGATTTGAACCCTTGTGAAATTGCCGAAACCCATTTCTCTCAAGTTCTGTGAACAGTCGATTTCATCCAGAAAGAGTGACAGACAGACAGGAAGAAAAATGAGGGAAATGAATGCTCCTAGAATCATCTGCAATAGAAGGCTTGTGATCTCTCTATTGTCCTCTAAACGACGAAATGAAAGGTTGATTTCAGCCGAGTCGTATCCAAGAAGTAGAGATCCGGAACGATTACCAGAAACCAATCTGCACGACACTCTAGCAGCGAAGCCAATTTGCAAAATTTAATAGGGAAAAAAAAAATTATAAGAATATCATTTCACTCTCATCTCTCACGTAGCATGAAAGAAGAAGAAAAAGAAGGGGGTAGGACGAGGAATAGGTTGAAGAGAAAGATTACGAAGAGTTGAAGGAGATATTAGGAAGAAACAAATAGAGGAAAGAATGAGAGAAGGAAGGGACAAATAAGAAGACGACAAAGAAAATGAACAACCACAACAACTAAAATTACAAGCACAAAAGTAACTATAACAATATTAAAAGGAGTTGACGGAGGATATAAGACTATGTTTATCGGCACGAAAATGTGTCTGTATTTAAAACAGTGTCTATGTTATGTTTATATTTAAAGCTGTGTCTAGTTAAAGCAGAGCCTGTTTTTAATGCAGTGAAGATATTTAAAGTAGTGACTATACTTAAAGCAGTGTCTATATGGAACGATTTTCCTACCTGATTTTGTGCTTGAATTATTTCATTCACTTTCATTTTGTCTTCTTGCCACTTGCACAGTTTCGGTAAATGTTGCATAAAATCGCTCATAAATTGACCGACCTGATTTGAATATTTTCTCTAAACTAATGGTGATAGATTAACTGAATCATTAGAGTGTGTAACGAAATGCCTTGGGGTATTTAGTTAAAATCGTTTACATTCTGAGTTCAAATTACGCCGGGATTGACATTCTATTCCGTTTTTCCTGAATCGATAAAGAGAAGTACCAGTCAATCACTGAGGTCAGTTTAATCAACTATAACCTATTGGAAATACGTGGCCTTGTATTAAGGGTAGAAATCAATGTTTTCTTGAAAACTATTTGAACCTGATCTTGATTAATCAGTCAAATATTTTCACTAACATCATGAATTATCTTACGTCGATATTAAATCACATCCAAGAAGAAACTGTATGATTGTTTTTCTAGATGACTGTGTGTATCTATCACGGTAACCTTAGAATGTGTTAGACAGAATTCGTCATCGTAAATATACTTTCTTTATTACCAAGTCAGACAGTTGATTGATTTTGAAGACAGATGCACAATTAGCAAATCAGTAAATATGTATTGCAAACTCAAAGAGAGAGAGGAAAAATGTAATGTAATATATTAGACCTAAACAGATAAGAGAATCAGTTTATGAAACCTGCTGCATTTATTGCTTCTATTTCGTGTTGTTAGAAAACATGAAAACTTTTATCAAAATCGGGGAACTGATCGCATGAGACAAATATTATCGGTTTTGAGAGTACGAACCTATCATCAAATACATTTCACTCATCACCATTCTGTAATGGTTTTTGAAGTCTTCATTGCAGAATACTAAACTAATGAATAATCAAATACAAAGTTAGAGCCTTATTTTAAGAATGATTTGAAAGAGATCTCAGTGGTTTTTTCTAGAAAAATAAGTAACTAATTAGTAGCTCCTTTCTTGGCTTATTAAAGAAAATGTTTATATCGGGATCTCACTGAGGACCAGGTAAATATATCTGAATATTTGCGTGTAGAGAGAAGGAAGTAATTTCTCTGATACATTTTGATTTCAATTCTCACCAAAATCGTCCATAAATTTTCTTACCGTATGGATACAATAATTTGAGATGTTCAATTCGACTATATGCTTTTGTTTGACATATCGACTTAGTTTTCAGACTATAGTACAAGATCACGAAATTTAAACAAAGAATGACAGTCGATTGACTGAAAACTTTAAGTAAGGAAACTGTGCCATAAAGCATAAATTTAACTCCAGCGAGATTTGAACATTCAATGCAAGATGAATTCATCTCATCAGCAACATCTTTTTTTTTTTCATTCCTCTATTTTCCAAGGAATGAACAAAAAATATTGTAAGGTATCAAAATGTTGAGAGATTGGCAGTAATGGTATGTTGATAGACACATTTCATGCAATGGCTATAGATCCGATGAAATGATAGAGGAAAACTATCAAGTGTGTGTTAGAGATAAGCAGAATCTATGTATCAATAGATAAAATGTTATGTAAAAGAGGTTAACTAGTAGAATCCTTAGAGTTAAAGAAAATGTCTCATGGTCGATAACAATTATTGCCTCTCTCATTTTGAAAGACATCGAGGTGTAGTTCGGCCTTCACCTTCCGAGTATTAAGCGTTGACAAATTAAACTACAGCAACCCCCACAATTTTGGCCGTGTTCCACTGTTAAACATTCGTATTACACCTCATAAGATTGCAGGTTTGAAGGAATCACTTTATGTGAGAGGATCATTTAAACAAAAAAGTTGTGATTACATATATATCAATAGTAAATCAGGTAATAGCAATCAATTTTCTGATAAAATCTCATTGTTTTAGAACATTTTGATGCATACATTTTACATGTTCCTCAATGTTGAAATATTTCACAGGCCATTGTGTATTTCCATATCTCACTCTGATTTAACAATAGTTTCAAGTTTTGGCACGGACACAGCAATACTTAGACTTCAGTGTTCTACTGGTATTTATTTTATCGACCACGAAAGGATGAAAGGCAACGACGTTTTCGGCAGAATTTCAACTCAAAACATAAAGCATGAAATGTCGCTAAGCATTTAGCCGGGCTTGCTAACAGTTCGACCGGGTCGCCGCCTTAGAGTTACTTGATATTGATATCAAATTTTGACACAAGCTTGGCTATTTCGAGATTGCAACAAACCCAGTCTTTGGCTGATACTTATTTTATCAACCCTGAAAGGGATGAAATTCCAAGTCGACCTCTGTAGAATTTGAGCTCAGAACGCAAAGACGAACGAAATACCGCTAATCCTGTTGCCCGGCGTCTTAATGATTCTACTAGCTCACCGCCGTAACATGACCTATATTGATTTCAAATTTTGGCACAAGGCCAACATGTTGGTGGGGAAGGGTAAATGGATTACATCGAATCCAGTCCTCAAATGTTACTTATTGTATCAACGCCGAAAGGATGAAAGTTAAAGTCGATGTCGGCGGAATTTATTTAAACTCAGAACATGAAGACGGACGAAATACCGATAAGTGAACTTGACTTATTAGTGATAAAACGCAAATAACACTAGCGTGAGTGAGATCGAAAGGAAGAGAGGTAGAGAGAGAAATGGAAGAATACACAAAGAGAATGCGCCTGAAGGAAGGAGGTATGCTAAAGGTTAGAAAGGAATTAAAAAGGAAGGGTTTTTGTTGACCGATAAATTTACCGAAAATAAGGAGATAACAGTATCTATTTTGATCAAGTATGTATCGAAATTTATAACGAAAATTGAGAGGCTAGTTATATATCCTAAGTATTAATTTGACGTTCAAGGAAATTATGACAATTTCGATTAATTTCACAATAAGGAAAGCAAAACTCTTAATTTGGCATAAGCGGTGCTAGTCAGAACTCTCGGCTAGTTTTGTGACCATCATTAATATTAATATATATATATATATACTTTATTTAAAAGCATCAGAAATATAACAAAAGCTGTTACTTAGAGTCTCACGTTCTCGTTCGTCGGACATTTCGTCCGACAAACGGGAACGAAATGTCCGACGAACGGGAACGTGAGACTCTGAGTAACAGCTTTTGTTATATTTCTGCTGTTTTTAAATAAAGCATATTACTCTACCTCTGGTATTTGAGTACTCTTTTTTCTACCTAATAGGTATCCCTCAAATCGTCACAGCCACAAATTTATATATATATATACGTAAATGTTGAACGATGAAAATGAGTGCTCAACACCACATTGGTGGCTATGATTTCTTTATTTGTGGATTAATGCTACAATTGGTTTCGAGTTAAGAAAAACAGGAAAATATCCTAGGGTTTAAAAAAGTTTCCAAGCCGATCTCATGGAGAAAGGAGCTCGCCTCCACTTAGTATAACTCAACCTCGTTTGTTTCGCGGAGATTCTCGGGAATTTACGTGAATAAAACATTGAATCAATGAATTAAGTGACGTTACTCTTGGGTTGTATTTTTGGGATGTTTATCTCCCTTGGACTTGTTTTTTGGGCAAATTGCTGTGTGGTCAATTTATCACGTCGTTTAGGATCATTCATCCTGGATTAATGTATATATACATGTATGTATATATACACATACAGGCATACATATATATATGTGTACTCATATATACGTATATATTATATATAACCCATAAAACATATATAGCATTCTTTTGGGGTTGTGAGGTGTATTATTACTTGGTATAACTAGTTTGGCAAATTGACAGAAACGCTAGTGTTTCTTTTGCTTAGTGGTATTTCTATTTTATTTCTAATACCACTGAGGTCCACTTCTACTTTCATCCCTTTCAATAATGTCGATGCATTAGACAAACCTCCTTCCCAAATATTGCAAGCATTGTGCCTATAATAGGAAGGATTATCATTTTGTATTAAAATGAAAGCGACCGTCTGACAGAATCGTTGGAACTCTGAACAAATTACTTGCGGCATTTCTTCCAGCTTCATATTCTAAGTTCAAGCCCGCAGATGTCAGCTTTGCATTTCATTCTTCAACCCAGGATAAATAAAATAAATTTCCAGTCAAGTGCTAGGATCGAGATATACTTTAACTCCTCAACATTTAAACCGGTCATATCCAGCCAAAATATTGTACCCATTTTATGTTCAAACTAGCCATATCCTGCCTGTCACACCTACCCTACAAACAATTCTAGAAATATACAATTACGTCATTGAAATATCAAAGCTATAAGATAATGCCTAATGAATTCAAGAGAATATAAATAAGTAAACATCACCTTTTACAGAGTAATATGAATGCTAAAGGGTTAATTAAAATTTGAGACCGTGGACCTCAATTTGAATCAGATATTAGTCGTTTAATAAACTTTAATAGTAAGCTTGACACTAAGTTATGTCTGGTAGTTGTTGAATGCATTATTCATTCCTCGATGTTCCCCATAGATCATCCATGCAATTTTAAAAGTACCAAATCCATTTTAAATATTAGTTCCTATGATATCGTTAGATCTCAGTCGCATTTGTTTGTTCTCTTGTAGTAATTCCTTCACAGTGCAATAACCGACTCAAGTGCTAGTGATTCAATTTGTGCCAGGTGTTCTTTAGCAAACTGATCACAATCATTGATAACATCAACTTTACTGCTTTTCTTCCAACTCACTGTTATAATCAGGTTTGCCAAAAGTAGTCTATAGTTGTATAAAGTGGTTTGTTTTTCCTTACACTTACTGTGACACGAAAAATTTACCAATACATTTTGGATGATGAAAATAGAGTTAAGTGGTAGGATAGTGATCTTTAAAAAAAACCGTTTTAGTGAATTAAAATTATCGCAGAAATCGAAAGAAAAACATTAGCGTTAATGAAATATCTTGCCGAAGGCTACTATATTTGTTCGTGTGCTTGTTTGTTTATTTATTTGCTTATGCACATTTCTATTTATGTATTTGTTTATGCTTCTGTTTACAATATACAGGTCATAAACAAGATTGATTATAAATTGAATAAGTGGCAATTATACAAGATTTATCTGACATGTAGACGAATTTGAATAATTTCAATTTGTTATTTGATTGGATTCTATATTACTCATTTATTTATAGCATTCATTTGCTATAATTATTTATTTAAGCAGATATAAAGTGGATCATTACTGGTATCTGCCTCAATCATGATAAAATGGCTCAGGCTAATATTTATCTCATTTATATTTTAATCGATTGATACATTAAATGGCAAATATGAGGAAAAGGATCCCGAATAATCTAGTTTAACTGAAGTGCAAATTATGTGTTATTGGTGAATAAAACTAAACAGCTTGATGCTGTTTGCATTACGATTTTAGCCTCTAATGATATGCTTAATTGTATGTCATCGTAGTTTTATGAAATTTCTCTTACACATGTCCATCTTTGTTTTATAGACACCGCAATTATTTCCATAATTTAGCAATAAGATATCTGTAAACTTCCAGTTGATCTGATCCATGGCAAACATTAGTATTGCATTAAAAGATTATAAAGCTTAGATGCAAATTGACTTATGTTCCTCGGAGTAATATAAATGCTTTTATTGCAGTGATTTGTATTAGCCTGTGATTACGTTGGCTTAAGGACGTGTTAGGTTTGTAATTCACTACAAATCTTTCTGTAATGAGTTTAGTCTACAACTAGATGCATAGCTAATATCATATCAATGATGTATACGTGTATGTAATTGTCAATAGATCGATTTGAAATGCAGCCTTATACGAAAACTCACTGACACAGTCAAATAAGAATTTTGAATAAATGATAATCATTGCCATTAACCTCATTGAACTTTAATTTATATTTCCAGTGTTGAAGATCGTCTAAATGATGCACGTTTGATCCTCTCGAGCAACCATATTTTGTCATTTATATCAAGGTAATTGTAAAACGTGCATAAATGTCAGTCTTCGTGTTTATGGATTAAATTATGCTGTTTGTTGTCGCTGTTGTCGTTATTATTGTTTACTTCCAAAGTCGACTGTGATTAAGCAAACGTTGATCAATGCGGAGACACCAGCCACTTTAGATGTCATGTAAGATTACACTATCTAATACGCCATTTTTTCTTAATTAAAGGGATAGAATGTGATTTGAGATTGGGCTGCAGAAGGTCACTCACATACATGAGAAATTACGCCCTAAGATTGATTCCGGGAACTATCTAGTTATCCACATCAATCTTTAAATTCATATATCCAAGGCGCCACCTTAATTGATAAATCATATGAAATCGAATGACTAAATTCCCTTCACATGATATATTGATATCACGTTTATTTCAAATTATGGAACTCGTATAAAATTATTTGCTGAAGTGTTCAATGGTTATTTAAATTTGCGTCAACGTACCTAAAGCAATGAGTCTTAAATTGATAACCTTAAATTTCACCTATAGTGACGACGACGACAACAACAACAACAACAACAACAACAACAGCAGCAGCAGCAACAGCAACAACAGCAACAACAGCAACAGCAGCAACAACAACAACTGCAACTACTATTATTATTATTATTATTATACACACACAATAAGAAGAGCGCGATAGAATTTGTAATAAATAGAGATTGACTTTGTTTATTGAATTGTACAATATTCCTAATTTCTGAATTTCTGTCTATTTTCCATGCTTTTCGTTTTTACCCAAGAAAGGCAGACATTCTGTCGAAATATTCTTCATTTGAATGAACATAGTCAATCAGTATTTATTAAAATCTCTATCGCGTTGTTCTTATTGCCTATTTACCTTCGTTTTATGGAAATGTGTTTAATCATTTTTCTTTCGTTATTATTCTTAATAATAATAATAATAATAATAATAATAAGGAAGACAATGCTGCGCACACGTTAGCAACACGCGGGTGTCGCAGGTGATGTAGTCCAAATTTGCCTGAAACTATCAATTGTTGGAAAATACTGCTCATAATAATAATAATAGTAATAGTAATGATGATGATGATGATGATGACATAAAATATTGTGAACGAATCAAATTGTCAACTGACAAGGATTGACAAAGGTGAAGGATACAAGCATCAAAGCCGACGAGACGAAAGAAAATCTATGTTGGGAGTATTTGCGTAGAGTGAGAGAATTCTTGAAATCAAAAACTGAATTTTATTAATATTATCGAAATTGAATGTTATTAATAATTTCAGAACTGAATGTTATTAATATTATCTGCGCTAATACCTCTAGGCCTGTAAGCATAATGAGGCATAGAGGTGGTATAGTCAAATGGACGAAGAATGATCTGAAAATTGTTAACAAGGTTATTTCATCCCCAAGGAGATGTCGATTGGCCGTTTGTGAACAGGAGTAAAGGCGAATGATGTTTAATAAGTGCTGAAGATTGTGTAGACATGAAGATGGCAAATCTCAAAAAGTGCAACCACAAAAGCAATGGAAATTTAATTAAATCGGTAAAAATGTATCTCAAATATGCTTGACGAAGGGAAGAATTAGAAAGGCGTTCCGCATCAAAAGGAAAGGGCCTTCCACAACAAACATATACAAAGCAAATCCTTTGCAGCTACAGACGAGTTTCGAGAAGAGAACAAATGGAATTGACTGAAGAGAAGTCGCCTGAATGATTATGACTGCTCAGAAACAAGCATTGCGGACAAAAAACATCAGTGTCCCTTTGAAAGCATGCTCTGCTCTCGAACTCAGTAATAATAATAATAATAATAATAAATTACTTATTTTCGTTACCAGTTGAATGTTTAGAATTCTCACCGTGAATAGTTCTGCTCTAACATGAGCTAAGTGTTAGAATTTTGATATTAGTTTAATACATGAAATAGTCATATAATAAGATTGCTAAATAAATGCATAAGTTTGTACGGTGGTTGACTTATAAAAAATTTATTTATTTACATGACAAATATGTTGGGTTCAACATACGAGGGCAGCTGAAAAGTTCTTGGGTGTCGCAAAATTCCCGATGGGAGACCTAACGTATCGCGTTCTTTTGCAGGGCTTAGAAAAAGTGAAGGGCCGCTGCATTTAGCGTACGAATCTGAGAAGGCTATATGTTGAATAAAATCACAGTTAACTGATCCTCCTATACTTTTTTTACCCAAAGTCAGAAACTTTTCAGCACCCCACGGATGTATAAAGATGTAAATGTTAAACAGTTGGTAATATTTAATACTTCTATGAATTGAACGTTTACTAATTGTGTGACTTAAGTTACATTTTAAGTAGAGATCAGTTTGAATGGAACTTCAAGTTTCGTCTATCGGCTTGCTTAATCAAACCGTTAATCTCATGCCAAATCCCAATAGTGTCTTTATAGAATTCGAACTGAGTTAGACAGTGTTATTAAAAGCGAGGTATAGAAGGGCGTCAGTATCTCTTGTTGATATTAAGCAACGATTTGCGTTGAATTAATACTTGCATGAAATTTAATTCACATCAAATATTGAATACTAAACGTTTGTTTATGCCACTGATCCAGCTAGTAAATGCAATTTGAAACACTACAAACTATCATATGATCTCCTTCCTAATGAGTAATAATCCTGTACCCATTTATTGTTCCTATTGTAATTATATTGTTATAACTCATTGAATGGATGGCGTAACCAGTCACAAATAAAATATAAGTTGATGAGGAAATTGCTCTAAATTCTTTGAGGCAATTAGTAACAGCCCATTAGGATATAATTTCAAATATTACAGGTTTTAATTTTACTTCTCATCTCATCAAATTTGGTAAAAGGAATAACAGCAAAGTGATTATATTAAAGTGGATACAACGATGTTAATATGAAGTGAAGATGCTAGAGGGGTTTATACAACCACTACACGTGTATTCTACAAATTGGTGTCTTTTCTTCTCAATATCAGAAAATAATATTCTTTCAATAGCATCTGCACCATAATTAGAGATGATCTATTGGAAATCCAAATACAAAACGACAAACAGTATTACTGTATTATGCCAAAGAAATTCATAATTAATTTCTTATATAGGGGTAGGAGTGGCTGTGTGGTAAGTAGCTTGCTTACCAACCACATGTTTCCGAGTTCAGTCCAACTCCGTGGCACCTTGGACAAGTGTCTTCTACTATAGCCTCGGGCCGACCAAAGCCTTGAGTGGATTTGGTAGACGGAAACTGAAAGAAGCCCGTCGTATATATATATATATATATATATATATATATATGTGTGTGTGTGTTTGTGCCCCCAACAACGCTTGACAACCGATGCTGATGTGTTTACGTCCCCGTAACTTAGCGGTTCGGCAAAAGATACCGATAAAATAAGTACTGGGCTTACAAAGAATAAGTCCTGGGGTCGATTTGCTCGACTAAAGGCGGTGCTCCAGCATGGCCACAGCCAAATGACTGAAACAAGTAAAAGAGTTAAAAAAGTGTAATATTAACACACAGCAACGCAGCGAAGGACCAAAATCGTTAATATACCGGACAAAATGATTAACATTTTGGATGGCCTTTAGGTTCGGAGTTCAAATTCGGCGAGTGCATATTTTACTTGTATCATTTTGGGGCCGATAAAATAAATACCAGTCAAGCACTGGGTCGGTGTAATCGACTAGCTCTCATCCTCCAACCAAATCTCAGGTTTAGTGCATATAGTAGAAGGGAATATTGAGACACGACGCAGTGGTAGAACCGTTAGCATTCCGGGCAAAATTCCTAGTGACAATTTGGCCCGTTCGAATTCTGCCGCGGTCAATTTTGTCTTTTATCATTTCGGAGTCGATGAAATAAGCACCAGTTCGGAAATCGGGTCGATGTAATCGACTAGCCGCCTCCCTCAAAATATCAGGACTTTCGCTATAGGAGTAAGGAATATAAGATTCGGCAGCACATTTTAGGAAGAGGTGTAGTTGATTGCATTTCACACCCCCTGACTAGTAATTTACTGATCTGAGTATTTTGAGATGCAAGGTCTACTCCGGTAGGAACTGAACTCAAAATGTGAATGGACCTAATTAAATGCAGTATGGTATTTTGTCTGCTGTTGTATCGATTTGGCCAATTTTATCATCTCCGATATTGAAAAGAGCCAACCTTTATAAAAACCTTAGTGTTATTTCCAAATGGGTGTGAACAGGTATAGCATGAATAGAAAACAAAAAAAATAGAAAAAAGATTGAACACATTTCCATTAAACAATAGAAAAGTTTGCTCGGAAGAAATAGTTCCTATAGTGTTAATGTAAAGCACAGCCCGACGCGTGTAACATAGATACACCGTATTATGACAACTTTCTGTTCGTATCACGTGTTTTCTTTCATCTAGTCATAGTTAGTTATCATTTCTTCGGGCCAAACATCGTGGAAATACCAAAATTCGAGGTGTTTGATATATGAGAAAATACATATTTGTTCAAGTGACTAGTTATCGTAAGCGAACTTGTAAATGTCAGCCTGCTTTCGCGATTCTAACATTTTCTTACTTATGTCAGTGAGTGCTAAACGTGTTAAACGCATCTCCAGACGCTTTAACCGAATGCGTTAATTCTGGGTACCAAATTGGAAAATAAATGAATAACACTTTAAATCATCGACATTATAAAGTTGTCAAATAAAAAGTTGATCAAACATACCAACATAGGAAACATTTAGTAGTGTGATAAAAAAAACTTGCGTTAGAGTTACATCGTAGGAAATAGTTTGTTAGCAGTTTCGCTCAAATGATTTAAAATTCAGACATGCTGTTGTCAGTCTTAAGTTAATGTTTTCTTGCTTAATACTATAGAATTGAATAAGGTCGTGAGCTAGCGGAATCGTCAGAACACCGGGCAAAATACTTGACGGCATTTCGTCCGCCCTTACGTTCTAGGCTCAAGTTATGCTGAGGTCAGTTTCGCTTCTTATCCTTTTGCAGTCAAATTAATTACTAGGTTCGATGCGATTGACTTATCCCCCCCCCCCAAACTGCTGGCCTTGTGGAAAAATTTGTAATCGATATTATAGAACATAAACGTACTTTTTGTGTAAGCGAAATTTCCGAGCGGCATAGAGAAGGCAATGATAGCAAATTACGTGAATAGTACAACCTGTTATTATATACTTAGTTCCCTAAAGGAATTGCAGTTTCATCAGACATCTTCATGAAACATCTGACATTTTCATCAGTTATTTTCATGAAAAATTTCCATCAGACATTTTCGAAACCCGAAATGAAACCGTAAATGAAACCGAAAGTGAAATCGAAAGTGAAACTGAAAGTTAAAAAAGGAAGACTGAATACAGACAACTTTTCATAGAATACACTTGAAGTGCGTCAGATGTTTTAAATAAGACTCTTCAGCATTTAAGATGCCAATTTGTAGTTACGCACAGAGAGAGACACACATACGTACACACAGCCACACATATGTATGTATTTATGTATGTATGTATATATATATATATATATATATATATATATATATATATATATATATATGCACCTGTATATTTTTTCCTACTCTACGCACGAGGACCGAAGCTTTTTGGGGGAGGAAGCCAATCGATTAGACCGTCCCCAGTACGCAATTGGTACTTATTTTATCGACCCTCCGAAAGGATGAAAGGCAAAGACGACCTTAGCAGAATTTGAACTCAAACGTAAAGACAGACGAAACACTTTATGCATTTTGCCCAGCGTGCTAACGTTTCTCCCAGCTCGTCCCCTTTCGCTGTCTGTATATTGAAGAAACAAAATACAACTGAGTGTGTAAAATGTAATTTACATTTATGTGCTGTAAATGTCTCGATTCTGAACTGTTACCAAATGCCACGAATTACTTTTTTTTTAACTCGTTGGAAGAGAAGAATATCTCAAATCCCTGTCAATATTCCCCCCAAAATGTATTCTTTTGTTCATGTTGAAATACATGCCGTATGTCCCTTTCTAGAGAGTTTAAATAGGTAGGGACTAACATAATTGATATGGTAAGTGATTATAACTGAAAGCAAATCTACTTGTAATAACAAAATATTTAGCAAATACAAATGAGAAAAAAACGTTTATATCGAAATTAAACAATGGAAAATCTATGATTCTATGAAAGGGGGTGATGAGTTTAAAGATCTTTCGACCTCGTGATACCTAGTCAGCGAGCAGTCTTAATCGTAAATAGCATTTAATATATAGTATTGGATATAGAATTGATTAGATTTCAAATTAATTTGCCTTTAAAATTTTAGCGTCGAAATGGATGACTTCAATTTCCATCATATATTATTTATTTTTTCTTAATAATAGAGACATTTAAACAGTGAATCTAACGTCAACATCGGCTTCATTAATAATACCTTTGTTTTCGTTAATCAGGAATGTGTTCAATATAGCAGAATATCCAAAAATAAACAAAGATAATCATACGTGTCGCCTTTTTTCTAACAATACCAACATACGGTTGTATTTACATTAATTTCATTTGTAAGCAAAACATAATAGTGATGAGATTACAGCAGCAGATCTGAATTAGTAACATTCAATAGACAAAGGTAGGAACCATGCGTCTAGAAAGGTTGTCAAATTGCTATGAATAGAATGTTATAGAATGAGATAATGTCTATTCAAATTCGGTATTCTATAATTCTTTCTTCCAAATTGAATCAGATGCTCTGAAAATGTCAATCGAGACTGTGCAAATTCAATTGGATATCTATCATGCATTAATGTTTGAATATACATATACGAGACGTTCAGCTATCGAAACCATCTGTGATTAAAGCTATGGAATAACTATGGAACCTTAGTAATATACACTGATTTCATATCAACAGAACACAGGCAGTTCGAAGACCGTTTCCTGGGCCGTTTTCTTCATTATTTTTGTATGGAGATCGACGTTTTGCCGACAGAATAACTATTAAGTATGTGTGTGTTTGTAACCGTATATATATATATATATATATATATATATATATATATATATAATCATAGAAGCAGAGAGAGAAAGAGTTAGACAGAGGCGGAGACACAGAGAGAGATAAATTCATAGATTTGGTGTAATATCAAGAAATATAGTGTGGTAATACCGGAAATGCCTCAGTATAGTTACAACGGATTAAAGAAATCTTCGGAGGTATCTTCATGTGTAGTTATTTCTTGCTCCTGTCAAGTCTCGTTAATACCTTATTGTAATTAGGTGCTTATGCAATTCCATTAGCAGTATTTCTATTTGAGGAAAACCATGATATTCTTCTATTAATACCGATTTCCAAGTTAATGATTATAGCCGGGGATCTGATTAGAATTTCTAAAAATTAAAGTGTGTATATTAGAGATAGTACTTTCTGGTCTAGGATCATGTCCAAAATATTGGCTGTAATTTGATATTGGCGCTCGAATTTAACAAATATTTTTGGAGACTCCTATTAAGTTTTTTATGAATTTTTTCCATAGTGTGGCCTCGTATAAGACTTGACATTTCTAGGCTTTCGTTTTGCAAAAATGGGATAGAGTTGGATATATTGTTCTTAAGAACCTGGAAGATAAATGTTCGGACGCGACTCTGCGATTTTAGTCACGTCGTAACTCACTACAGAGACGTCGAATAACAGATCGCCTTTGAAATCCAGAGTCACTTCTGTAGAAAAGTGCTCTCATAGCTTTCATAAATATTCTAATTCAGAAGTACTTACACCTAGTATAATTCTATTCATATTCTTTCATTTCAGAATGAAGCATTTCTATATAGGAAGGTAATCATTGAGGATTTTGAACTAGGCAAGGATGCAGTTCCATTGCATTAATCTAGTGACTTTAATGAACAACATTATAGAAAAGTTTTGTTTTTATCCTCATAGCATGTTTTGATAAAGTTACTATTTTTATTATATATCTTGTTTTTTTATAGACATAAATCTGTCCTCAAATATCTTACGCACCCTGTATAAATACATATATAATTTCGGAATGGAAACAGGTTGCTCTTTCACAGGGATGCCTTTCATCCAAGCGTACAGCACTTTAGTTCCATATGGATTAATTTTTCTAGAATTTATTCATTTGTTTTAGAATTAATATTCATTGATGGTTCTTCCTCGACATCAGTGCTAAACACTTGTGAAGTTTCAGTTGTCATTATAGATATTTTCATCTGTCCGATATCGGTGAACAGAATTATAATAGTTTAATATTAAAAAATGGGGAGTGTGAACACAGATAAAAATCAATTTATTTATATAATAGTCAATTCCATGTTCCCTACGTACGTTTCGATTTCTTACCTCCATTCATAATTTATAAGTAACATTGCATTATGTATCTAAAAGGTAGAAATGTGTTCCGGACAAAAACTGACATATATTCATTTACATCTTAAAGGATGTAGGGTTACTTACAGACAGAAGGTAAGGAATTGAAACGGACATAGGCGACAATAAATTAACTATTATATAGAGTTTTTCTGTGACCACACACTCAATTTTCTTACATATATATATATATTTGGTACTTGGAAACTTTTACGAAAATTAAAACGGGGATTAAATGAAAAAAATGATTTACGTGAATATTCTCAGAAGAGTAATTGAAATAAATGGCGATTGTGGAACCACCCATGCACGCACGAACGCGCGCGCGCACATACACACGTGTGTCTGTAAATATGTTCGTATACATTTATGTATGTGTGTGTTTGTAAGAGACAGAGTGTGAGTGAGTCAAGGGGTGTGTGTGTGCATGTGTATGTGTGTGAGACAGAGTGAGAGAGCGGTGTGTATGTAGTATTTACTCTCTCTCTCTCTCTCTCTCTCTCTCTCTCTCTCATACATACGAACACACAAAATAGAGAGTGAAGCTTTTTGCCGGTTACGTCAATACCGGAGCACGCGCGCGCGCATACACAAGTGTGTCTTTGTAAATATGTTTGTATACATTTATGTATGTGTGTTTGTAAGAGACAGAGTGTGAGTGAGAGAGAGAGGTTTGTTGTCATGTATAAATATACATACATCTTTGGATGTATGCATATGACAACACAGCCCTTGACTCACTCACACTCTGTCTCTTACAAACATGCACGCGTGCGCATACACACGTGTGTCTTTGTAAATATGTTTGTATACATTTATGTATGTGTGTGTTTGTAAGAGACATAGTGTGGGTGAGTAAAGGCGAGTGTGTGTGTGTGTGTGTGTGTATGAGACAGAGTGAGAGAGCGGTGTGTATGTAGTATTTACTCTCTCTCTCTCTCTCTCTCTCTCTCTCTCTCATACACACGAACTCACAAAATAGAGAGTGAAACTTTTTGCGGTTGTTACGTCAATACCGGAAGTTGACATTGAGGAACCTTTTTAAAGAAGTGAATCTTAAATATAAAGCAATATTATTTATTTTTAATTTAAAAAAATCAAATTAAGAGCCTAAGATTTATCCGAGGTCAAATTGTTCATGCATTAGAAGTATGGAAGCATTTGGTGAAGTCGATTTCACGTGAAAAGCGATTACACATACATCTCTGTTTTATATATAGTATAGATATAGATATATATATATATATATATATATATATATATATATATATATATATATATATATACATCAATGATCAGAGCGTTGGGCTTACAATCATGAGATAGTGAGTTCAATTCCCAGACCGGGCTGGGTGTTGTGTTCTTGAGCAAGACACTTTTTCTCTTAAAAGCGGTGCATCAGCATGGCCGCAGCTCTGAGCTGCCAGTTGGTTTTGAATCCACGTTCTTCACCCTTTATATACAATATATCGTTAGCAGGTGGAGCGAAACCCTACTTAACCCCCAGCAGCTGACAGGATTATGGGACCAGTCAGTTTCGAACTATTTGACTCACATCAGCCTCGCGCAACCGCACAGTGGTGTGATAGCTAAGATTAGTTTCTGCCAGCGATAAATTGTAAGCAAAGTGACCATCGGTCATTGATTTGCAACAACCAAAACATATAGTTATCCGTGTGAAACATTCACCTGCCACATTGATGTGGCTACTCGCTTTACTGTTTAGTGTACATTACAACTTCATCTCTTCTAGAGATTTTATAACTAGCTATTTTGTTTGTATATATAATTTATTAATGAGGGTAGAAATTGATATTAATCAATTAAAACCAGTGGTCTAGCATATTAAAAACATCCGAAGATTAAAATTATATTACATACAAAAATTAGAGGAGTGAGTGGACTCCTATATGCTAGAAAAGATGCCGAATCATCTAACCACGAAAAAAGAATATATGTTCTCAGTAAAAATTTAGCGACACAACTGAGAACATATAGTCTTTTTTCGTGGTTAGATGATTCGGCATCTATTTCTAGAATATAGGAGTCCACTCACTCCTCTTATTTTTGTATGTAATATATATATATATATATATATATATATATACACACTTTTACTTGTTTCAGTCATTTGACTGCGGCCATACTGAAGCACCGCCTTTTAGTCGATCAAATCGACCCCAGGACTTATTCTATCGACGTCTTTTGCCGAACCACTAAGTTACGGGCATGTAAACACAGCAGCATCGGTTGTCAAGTGATTCTGATGGGACAAACACAGACACACAAACATATACACACACATACATACATATATAAACATATATACGACGGGCTTCTTTCAGTTTCCGTCTACCAAATCCACTCACAAGGCTTTGGTCGGCCCAATGAAGACACTTGCCACGCAGTAGGAATGAACCCGGAACCATGTGGTTTGTAAGCAAGCTACTTACCACACAGCCACTCCTGCGCCTTATATATATATATATATATATAGATGGTTTAGATATAGATTCAAGGCTTGAATATGGCACTTATGCGTAGGCACCCGAATATCGCATCCCAAAAGGATAGGTGATTAAGATCAAAAAAATAAGCAACACGGATTTTCGAAGGTGATTGCAGTACGCACGTTTCATGCTACTTCAATTTATTTAAGTAATGCGAGCATTACCTTAAATGAAATATGAAGAGCAATCTTCAGCTGCACGAAAAAATGCAGAAAAAATTACTGATAGACTTGGCTATGTCAAGATGGACTTATGCATTCTTCCTCACATTTGGATTTTTATGTATTCTCTCTCCCACTTGGATTTGAAATGTTGCCACATTTATAATATGTCTTTTCTACAGTAATTTTTTCTGCATTTTTTCGTGCAGCTGAAGATTGCTCTTCATATTGCATTTAAGGTAATGCTCGCATTACTTAAATAAATTGAAGTAGCATGAAACGTGTGTACTGCAATCACCTATGAAATTCGTGTTGCTTATATATATATATATATATATATATATATATATGTATATATATATATATATATATATATATATAATATCTTTCATCTTATATTGCCTCAGTCAAGAGACTGCGGTTCTGAAAGCGTTTTAGTCGAACGAATCGACGCAAATACTTATTATTTTTAAAAGCTTGGTATTTTTACAATCATTTCTTTTGCCGAACCGCTAAATGTTGGGACGAAAGGCACCAATTAGTTTTTATGAGAAAAGTTGGTAGCTCTTCAATCATTGTTCCACTTTTACGTGAGTTCGGGACTGGATGACTTTCACATCTACTGCATGGCATTTATCAATGTGTGAATATGAGGGCATAGGAAATATTACTAAAGAAAACTAGCACAGTTGTGTTATCCCTATGTAGACAAAATGTTAACCATTTTTCATTGAGCAAAATCGAAAACAGATGTTAAATGGAACGGTCATCAACACGGAGTGTTAATGACAGACCTGTAAATCGAAAAGAAGTAACAGGTCGAACTGACCCGTTATTTTTAGAATTAATTTGTAAATGATGTCCTCTATAACAGTATGACACGTTATCTCCCATGACTGAAAACCAGCTTCCTAATTGGAAAGCGTCGCTTCGTTCTATTTCAGTCAGATATTTAACTATTACTTACGTAGTGGGAATTAATTTTCATATGCATACAAAATATCGGTATTAAATCCTCTATCAAAACATTGCGAATCTCTAAATAAAGAAACAGTCGAAAATAAGCAAACACTAAATCAATGAACAACTATTCTAAAAATATATTACACTCTGCCAGTCTGCAACAGAGACATAAACAAAATACTACAGATACACGAAATATCGCACCGATTGAAATCACACCAGCCACACTAAAATATATAAACCAAATGCATACGAACAATAGAATATATGAACATATCTTAAATAATACCATAAAACAAAAAGAACAATGAAGTGCATTAATCTATAGACTAACTTGAATAATGTACTACAAAAGGAAACTGCAGACATGTAACAGTGTAAATAAGTTCCTCGCGTTGAATGTGATTTATAAATTCTACTGCAAATGAGTAAGTTATATTCGCGATTTCAACCCTATGTTGCGACTACCGACTGCATTTACACGGGATTATTACATACTATACAGCACAAACAAAATTAAATAAGGAAACGAAAACACTTGTGTACAATATGTCTATATACTTTAGAATTCCCTAGACCAATAGATAATTAATGACAAGATACAACACGAATAACATGCTACAATTCTAATTTAAAGAAGCAAAGCGTAAAGTCGCAAATTGAAATATGAACTTATAAATTTAACGATGACTATTCAGATTCTTGTGATAATATTTGAATAAATCATATGGTTCTCACCTAAAATGAAAAGGCCATAGAAACGCCAGTATAACTTCATGCAAAAAAAAAAAACAGGACAATAATATACTGTTGTAAAACAAACATGAAAAAAAGCCGAGATGAAGCGTGTCTATTATTTATGATGTAAGCATATATTAGATATATCATTAGCTTTGTAGTTGTTATTTCCAAGAGATATCCGTAAAGGGAAAATATAATACTTCCCCCACCCCTGAAGTTTATATGTGATGCGGATTTGAACCTACGATCCAATAGCAAGCAGTCAAAAACTTTATCGACTTTGTCATTTTTTGCTAAAGCGTTTGATATTTTAACGCATGAAACATGCTACTACATTTCAATTTAGATTGTGGTAATAAATCTGTTCCTAAGATTATAAAAAGAAAAGCGAAATGACTAATCTTCGAAAAAAAAAAAATTCTTAAGTTATCGAAGAATACGAAGCGTTTTATGTTGATGTTAAAGCAGAACCAAATACGTGCACACACATATATTCGCACACTTTTGTGGACGAGTAAGCATGCGATTTTGAATATTCAAATATTCATTAATGCCATTGAGTATATACTTAAACTAAAGCAGATTCATGAAATATATAAAAGACTGGAAGCCATTTTATAATGTCATAAATAAAACGAATATAATCTCCATTTTGAATATATTTCCGAGGAATTATGTCTGCTATTGAAAGTATTCTTGCGGGAAGTTTTGTTAAGTGAAATATATTAGAAATATTCAAGACATATGTTGTCTAATGTGGTTTATAACCAAATAACACTTATACGGCTTACAATTTAATATACTATTATTATGAGTATATTTACTTACTCTTTCGGCCCACTTAAGTATGTTTCTCAGTTGAAACTACGAGATGCATTATATGTTAGTTTATAGAAAAATATATTAAAAACATTGCAGAATTTCATATTAATAAGGACATATACAATTAAAGCATATTGTATGATAGTTTGAGCTTAACAATTTGAAACATTGTAATAAGTCCTTTTGCTGAGACGATAACTGATCTGGAATTTTAGTATACATTTTAGAATTTAAACTAACCCCTTGAGTGTCTATTTTATATCGGTCTTCTCCTTTATAGAATTTCACTTTATACAGAAATGTGGTAGTTGAAGTGTCTTTAATATTGGAATATTATATTAATACTTGGCTTTCAGTTTATATCAAATTGATAGCAACAAACGAAAGTTAGTATAATTTTGCCGACACAATATGATGAAACATAGAGGACAGTGACCTCCACGCAGTTTTTCAACTTGCTACACACATGTCAAATCTTCGTCAAACCGGAAAGAAAAAAGTCTATCTTAAATCTAATTTACGATATAGAAAATTTACGTTGACTTGTTACCTCCGCCAAGGAAGAAGGTTATGTTTTCATCCGCATTGGTTTGTCCGTCTGTCCGTTTTTGTGCAAAATAACTCAAAAAGTTGTGAACGGTATTTGATGAAGCTTGCAGGAAAAGTTGGTAATGACACAAGGAGCAGATGATAAAATCTTGGTAGTGATACGGGAATTTCTATGGATTCTTGAAGGATGCTGAATTTGTTATATTTACTTTACATGAAGTATTACAATGTTACATTCTTTGATTATCTACTCGAAAACATGTTCATCGTTTCTGCATAACCTATGGTGGCGTTTATTTTCGTTTCTCTGTTAGTAATTTTACTTGCGTATCTATCTTCAAATGAGCTGCTTGGCGGAGGTCTGCGGAGGATGTCATGAATAATAATAATAATAATAATAATAATAATAATAATAATCGCCTGAAACTTGAGGAGTTAAGTTGATTACATCGGCTCCAGTGTGTAACTGGTATTTTTTAATGTACCCCCCCCCCAACGCAAAAAAAATGAAAGGCAAAGTCAACCTTGACGAAATTGGAACTCAAAACGTAAAGACATGAAAATCTACTAAGCATTTTATCTGGAATGCTAAAGGTTCTGCCAGTTCGCCGCCTTAACAACAATAATAATAATAACAACATTAATAATAATAATAATAACAATAATAATAATAATAACAACAACAACAACACGAGCACTGTGAGAGCGCAAACCTCCACCATGGCAACACCAATGTCCTGATTTCTTTTATGAGGCACAAGGCCTCTATAAAGAAGGGACAACACAAAAGCAGACAAAACAATACAATGGGGCACATTAAAAAACATATCGAATGAATTATGGATATAATGACAAATGAGGATGGAATGGCTTACCTACGCCAACATAAGGAGGCAGTTCCATTTTACTGTTTTTAAATGAAGATTTATTTGCAGTTCAATATCTGTCTTGCATCTGTTGGTTTCCTTTTTAAAAAAACATTCACACAAAGTCACTATTTATAAAATATACTCCATCAAATCTTCGAAGGCCACCATCGGCGGCGATTCGTCGTAACACATCTGTACCCTTGGCATCTCTATCTTTTCCCCAAACAACTCCTTCAATCTATCTCCTCTTTCTTTTTCTAATAAAACAGCTTTCAAACCTTCATTATTCTCTTTGGCCGCTAATTTCACTCTGATAACGTTCTTCATCTTGGCAATCTTTTTCTCTATCTCTACACTTTTTGGAGAATTGCACCATTGTTCCCAAATTTTCCCTTTTGGATGTCACTCTCCTTCTCTCCTCACCATTCTCCTCTTCCGCCGCTGACATTTTTTCTGTCTGTCTGTCTGTCTTTCATTCTGTGTTGCTATCATCTCTCTTTCATTTTCCCTTCTCTTCTGTACTCTTTCCTTCTTGCTAGTGGATGGTCTCTGCGTTCGTTCTTCCCTTTTGTTGAACTTTCATTTTTTTCTCTTCACATTCGTATTCTCTTGTTTTTCACTCTGCGTTTCCTCTCCACTTGCCTTTCGTTTCTTTCTCGGACTTTTTGGTGGTGAGTTTGTATTACTCTTCTTCCTTTTCACCACTGTGTACTGTTCTTCCATTTTTTCATCCTCTACGATTGCACCCTCTTCTTTCTGATATTCCTTCTCTGTCTCCTCTTGTTCGTGTTTCTGGGGACACTTAGCTTTCATGTGTCCCTTTACTCCACATAGAAAGCATACAGGCCGTCTTACTTCCAAAACAATTCTCAACCTCGTCTCGTCTGGCAGCACCAGTTCTTCCGCAATCTTGTGAAGGTCTGGCAAGCTTATATGAACCGATACCTCCAGTCCATACTCACGTCAGTTCCCCTCCGTCGTTCTCATCAATTTCAATATTTGGGTGTTTTCTTTGTATTATAGGCGGTCTATACACTTATACAGTGTCTTAACGACCATTAATGTCTTTCCGTGTGTGAAAGAAAACGAAAAGGATCCGCATACATGCGGTTAATGGAGGTTTAACAACATCGTTGCGCACGAAAACGTGAGTCCAAGGAGAAAAGCTTCCCTCAAGGCAGACCAAGAAATGTAATTGTCAAATGCTAATTGAATGCGAACACATTGAGTCAGTAAATGTTTTTTTTTTTTATTTTTGCAGCCAAAATTAATGATTTTGCTAAATTTTCACAAAAACATCCGTCCTCTCCGCCCCACACTGTAGAACTTATGTATTGGGTCCCATGTCGCACCAGCTGATATTACAGTTTTTGCGAAGACAGCGAATATGGAAAATGTGTAATTATTTCATATTTAAAATATTAAATTCATGATTCTTCATTGCTTTATGTGCTTGAAACTTTGTAAAGTGTCATTCGAAACATGATCAGTGAGACTATTATAAAGAAAACTTGATTAAAACAGTTATGAAGGAAACATCGAGATTCCTGTTCGATTGAGAGGAATGTAGATCCCAAATAGGCAAAATCTTCCGCGTGACTATGCGCATTTCCATAAGTCTTCTAGGATTCCAGCAAGCACCAAGCCAAAACTTCACCCACTATGTACCAAAGTTCTTGTTAGTAGTCGAACGTTATCTGTGATTCTTTGAATATCATCAAAAGAGCTTCAAGGACACGATTATCTGCAAAAGACAAATCTTCTTCATTCGCCAAAAGTCATTGATGGTTGCAAATGTTGCCATCTCTATGAGACGGAATTTTGCAGATGATTAGAATTTCTGAAGTATGTATCAAACATATCCAAAAGTGGATATTGAATCGCGTTGGGTTAGGTACGCTACATTCCCTGTAGAAGTAGTTACAGAAGACACGAGTTCAAATCCGAAAAGCTCTCTTCGATTCTTGACTGCGGCCAAATCGACCCCAAGATTTATTCTTTGTAATCGTAGTACATATTCTATCGGTCTCTTTTGCCGAACTTCTAATGTTACGGGGACCTAAACACACCAACATTGGTTGTCAAGCGATGGTGTGTGTGTTGGGAGGGGGGGCAAACACAGACGCACAAGTATATATATATATATATATATATATATATATATATATATATATATATATATATATATATATATATATATATATATATATATATATATATGCACGACGGGTTTCTTTCAGTTTCTCTCTATCAAATCCACTCACAAGGCTTTGGTCGACACGAGGCTATCGTAGAAGACACTTGCACAAGGTGCCCTACAGTGGGACTGAAACCGGAACTATGTGGTTTGTAAGCGGGCTACTTACCTCACAGTCACACGTTTGCCTCTCTATATATATACATATGTATATACACTCTCTTTCTCTCTCCCTCTCTCTATCTTTCTCTCTCTGGAAGCTGATTTTATTAAGAAAGAAAAGAAGCGGAAAAGAAGTTACGACTGTTACTCTCAGAAATTTAAAAAATGGAAATTATAGAACTATTTATTTATAGTTCCACGGAACTAATTTTTCATCGGAACTACATTAGCCATTTGACGAATATATACAAGAGTTAATCTGTTTAAGAATATTAGAAATACATATGACTGCGACATAATCCGTCTTTTGTCAGTGATAACCAGATTAGAGAGAAAATTCTCTCAGTAGTGGAAGTTAGTGTATTATAGATTAGCTACAAGAATATACGTGAATACAAACTCATCACTAAAGGAATGATGGACTTTAAAGTATCCAATATTTTACTCTCATTTACCATTTCATACTAAACTCTTATTTCTGTTTAGTAGCTCTCAAATAAAGACTACTGAAGTTGTAACACTTCCTCTCGAATGAGATTCACTAATAACATATACAGAATCTTCATGTATGTTTCGTTATTCAATTTAGCTTATTTTACCTAGTTACAGTGATTACAAACCTCTTCACTGAGGTTTGAAAGCATGGTACCTAAGCAGGTCAATGAATCACAATCATAATTTGAGGGTGCAAATGTATTATAGAGAATTCGAATTCACTGAAGACTTGCATTTGTAAAATTCATTGCATTTTTATTTCGAAATTTGAAGGTGATTAAGTGCTTATTTATAGTAATTGTTGAATTGCGTTGAAGTGATTGGCATATTCTTTTATTCTTTAACTCGTTCCAGTCATGCAGATACGGTCATGCTGGAGCACTACTCAGAGAACTTTTTATTCTGTCAACAAGATTATACAAAGAGAAGCTAACTCACAGTCTCGAAATTTCTTATGAGTAATGATGGTAATTATATGTGAAGAGACACATAAAACATTTGCGAATGAATGATAGAAATTTCACTATTCTCGAACATTATAAGATCATTCACTGCAAAATCACGGCTTTATTTCGTCACAAAGATCCTTGGTAATCTTGCTGAAACACCCATTGCCCTTCATTTACTGCTGAAGAAAGAAGCTATAAATTAATGAGGAGTTAAGAACCAGAGTTCTTCTACACTATCATTTTCTCTGAGAGATATAGCTTCGAAAACTCTTTTAAATCAAACGGTGGTCTAATTCAAAAAGGTACACTGGATAACGTAGTGTTAGATATGACTTGTCTGAAAACATAGCAGAAAGATCATGTCTGGAATGCTTTTTCATTAGAGGCGAATTCGATGTTGACAATATTCTTGGTGTGTATTGCAGAGCGGTGATGATTAATATCAAAAAATGATAGCAATATGGATAATTTTGTTTTTTACGTGGGTAAGGGGTTTTGTCATGCTACGTACAACACATGCTGCATGATTGCGACATTGCACCTAAAAACTTATACATGGTGACTTACCCGGATCACTAAATGATGGGACATGAATTTCAACCCTTATATATCTTCCAAACTTTATATATTCAAGTACATTATGAGATAAGTAATACCAAGGAAAATCGTAAAATGCAGCTAGAAGACAAAGATACTCTGGTGCTACCGAAAATGCATTTGGCTGTTTCTTTCGGAAATATAATCACAGTTAGAAAGTGGAATGAAAATATTAATAGAAAACAATATACCTAAACAGTAATTAAGTAACTGCGAAATGAAGTTTTAATCTCCATGGAAATAGACAAAGGAAAATGAAGATTTTTGATATGATTTCTTCGGAAACAAGTTTTTAAAGGAGAGTAATTATTTCGTTGAGCTAATGCTGAGGTCATAAAATAAACTGCATGATGAGGAGACGTTGTAACCATCAGAGATAATTTAATCAAATCAGTCAATCTACATGTGAAGGAAAGTAATCTGGTTAAAGAAATTTTATATCGTTTCTCGAACTTCATTATTCAACTGGCTGTTCTTCATTAACACTGCTAACGAATCAGCTTCTCAGTAAAACTACATTATTAGTAATGACGTTGGTATTCTAATAATTTACAGCTAGTTTCGATGGATGCATTAATAGAGTACAGAATAGTTAATGGAATAATTTATAAAGAGCGAAATTGAAGTGAATTAACTTGTCTCCGTAACCCATTATGCAAGAAGAAAAGAAGAACAATGGAAAGAGCGCCACAAAGGGCCCCAAATGTAGGTAGAAACATTTAGTATAAACCTGAACAAAAAAGAAATGTATGTACAAAAATATAGGGAAAGGAGTGAAACGTAAACAGAAAGGGAAATATGAATGAATAGTAATAGACAGAAAAAGATAAGACTGAAAGAAGGAAAGCAAAGACAATTTACAAGTAAATTTAAAGAGCAACATAAAAATATAAGAGCAAACACGTGGTATAAGACTAATACTCGTGTAAAGAGTAAAAGATACAAGCCCGATCATATTACATCAGTAACGCTAAATAAACATACTGTATGTCATAACGGATGCGCTACGGCTGCACCGTCCGATCAAAGCACATTCAGTTAAATGAGTGTTGTCTTCTATTGCACTCTGGTTCTCTAGAAAAACTTAATCAATCGTAGACTAAATGCTATGAAAATCTCTCCATATGCATATATGCATGTATAAATGTATGTATGTCTATGTATATATATATATATATATATATATAAGTTATTTTATATATTTATATATATATATATATATAAGTTTTTTTATATATATATATATATATGTATATATAAGTTATTTTATATATTTATATATATATATATATATAAGTTTTTTTATATATATATATATATATATGTATATATAAGTTATTTTATATATTTATATATATATATATATAAGTTTTTTATATATATATATATATATATAAGTTTTATATATATATATATATATATATATATATATATATATATATTTATAAGTTTTATATATATATATATATATATATATATATATATATTTATAAGTTTTATATATATATATATATATATATATATATATTTATAAGTTTTATATATATATATATATATATATATATTTATAAGTTTTATATATATATATATATATATATATATATATATAAGTTTTATATATATATATATATATATATATATATTTATAAGTTTTATATATATATATATATATATATATATATATATATATATATATATATATATATATAAGTTTTATATATATATATATATATATATATATATAAGTTTTATATATATATATATATATATATATATTTATAAGTTTTATATATATATATATATATATATATATATATATATATATATATATATAAGTTTTATATATATATATATATATATTTATAAGTTTTATATATATATATATATATATATATATATATATATATATATAAGTTTTATATATATATATATATATATATATATATATTTATAAGTTTTATATATATATATATATATATATATATATTTATAAGTTTTAGGGCAGCTGTGTCAAATTCTCTTATACACCAGATGTGCCATCAAAACTCTTGATTGGACCATGTCAGGTGGGGGAGAAGAGCCATGCAAGGAACGTCAAAATCACGGTGGTGCACCAGCATGACCGCAGC
>NC_142930.1:160773020-160775636 GCF_046866305.1 Octopus bimaculoides | reverse complement strand
ATTTAGTACATGTTCCGAATAAATGTCGACTTTCTCTACTTTGTTACATTGGTGACGCTTAGTAACGTTTGCTAAATTGGTGACTTTCCATTTTTTTATAGCATAACTATGTTACAGAAGTATGTTTTATACCTATATTGACTACATTTAGTAGCTTTCGCTAAATTAGTGACTTTCCATATTTTTATAGCACAACTATGCTACAGAAAGTATGCTTTGCACCTATATTGACTACATTTCGCTTGAACTTCGTATGTGTAAATTTTGCTGTTTTCAATATTACCAAACGCTATTGGTGTGTTTCTGCGTTCCTTACGTCTAGAGTAAACTATAGTAAAGAACGCTGTTTTAATGAACCCACATCTAATGAAGTAGCCATCCTTATGGTTGATGATCCCCATGAAAATCATGATATTTTTGTGAAAATAACTCTAACAGTTCAAATACTAAAAAATAAGCATACTCAATTTCAACTTTAACAAATAATTTAGGAAAATGAATGGGTTATTTCCCTTGGCTATATATATATAAAGATTTCTTGCAGGGGCGAATGGGTTATTTCCCTTCGTTTTTTAAATAAAATATATTAGATATATATAAGGATTCCTTCCAGGGGTCCAATTATCGATTTTTTGCCAACAATCTGAGTATGCCACGAGGCTTCAAGACTTACGTTCAATTCACGTGACAGATTTCATGAAAATTGATAAAAATGATGTAGGAGTTAGCTACCAACTCCTCAAACACACCTACAGACAGAAATTCCCACATATGCGTCTTTTGAGTACGTGCCTTTATATTAGTGTGTGTGTGTGTGTGTGTGTGTGTGTGTGTGTGTGTGCGTGTGTGTGTGTGCGCGCGCGCGTGGTTTGTGTATGTTCTTAACCACACGCCTTTGTTTTCTACGGAAAACGCAACTTGGTATTTCGATAATCGAAAATCGATACATTATTTTACACATTGAAATAAGCACCGGGTACAATAAGCAAGACTATGCCACGAGGTCTCTGCCCCAGATTGGCTGTGGTTAGATGATTGAATACAAGATGATTGAATGCAAAGGCACTTCCAGGGAATTCTAATAATAACGTAAACAGTAATGAAATATAATTGTCCATATATTTTACACTTCATAGATAATTGCATGTACAATTACTTCAGTTTAATTGTAGGAAAATGATTACAATTTTATAAACGTGTTCATCATTCCATCGTAGCTTATTTTCAGCAATTTCAAATCAATTATGCAAATTGTAACAGGCATCATTATTTTCCTATTCAGAAAACCTCACTTCTATAAGAATAAACGACGTAATTATGTAATTAGAAATTGTTAAAAATTACAGATTAAAATTCCTATCATTGAAAAAACTTTTTCCTAACTTCTAATTTGATTTTAAATGCATAATGTTTGAGACGTTAATATAACTGATTGTGATAAAATTTATATTTGCAGTATGTTCTGATTAATGTTCTTTCCAGCATGTAGAAGTAATCCATGAGATTTATCAGAGGAATCCAATTTAGTATTCTGTAATTTTTGTTTTAATACATATAATGTTACGATATATCTTTATTACTATCTAATGCAGCATTCATTCTCTATGGAATATATAAAAATTCCATGTGCTAAATTAGCATCAACTTTATTATATTTCATTTAAATCGATATTAACTGCGATGAATTGACGCTGTTTTTTCTCATTATTCCTATTTTCCCGTGTAATGAACTCAACAGAAGAAAGCAATAAGATTTCCATTTGACGAGAATTACACAATGCTATTCGTTCTTAAACAGCGTACCTGAAGGAGTATCTAAGCAAAGCTGATTTTAAAAAATATAATTCTAGGCTAATTAATCTACATTTGTGTTTAAGAACTTTAAAAAAAATTATGCAATGTTTTGTCAAATTTTATCCACGTAATTTCCGCTCCACACTTCCTTATTACTATGTAAGTAACTAATCAAAACTTCCTCTCTATTCAATTATGTAAATTAGGCCAGCACAGCATTTAGTCATCTAATATTATTAAAATATCAATGTTTAAACAGGCTTGGAACCCTCAGATAGAGGAGTGTTTATATAACTATGAAAGAATCCATACCAAGTTTATTTCATCTATCGGGTAATATATATGTCGAATATTTTTCACACACACACAAGCAAACAAACATACACACACACATGCATATATATATATATATATATATATATATATATATTTGTGGATGAGTATGTGTGTCTGTGTCTTTGTGTCCGTATTTGTCTCCCACTAACGCTTAGCAGCTAGTGTCGGTCAGTTTTCATCTCCGTTGCTTAGCGATTCTGCAAGAGAATCCAACAGAATACATACCACACTCCAAAAGATGAATACTGGGTTTGACTTACTTTACTAAAATTCTTCAAAGCAGTGACCCAGTAGGGACGAAGTATGATGAACGAAACATATAGAAAAAAGATACAAAATAGATTAATAGATAAATAAATAAATAGATGCTTTAGTATATGTGCATGAAAAAGATAATCATATATACGTGGTCTGATGAATAAGAATCCGGACTATTGCAATACTAAGGAACTTAAGGCACGGAATGTAAAGCTGCTTGGCGCAGAT
>NC_142930.1:160763020-160768020 GCF_046866305.1 Octopus bimaculoides | reverse complement strand
TGGGAGCTGTAAGCATTAAGAGTGAACGGAAGAGATGTGTGAATCAAGCGGTGTTTTAAATTGCCAATTCAGTCTTCGGTTCCTTGGTATATCTTCATCTTCATCATCATCATCAATTCAGTTTCCAGTTCCTTGATTATATCATCACCATCATCAACCTCCTGTCACCCAGCCTTTCTTTCTTCACCTCTTATTATCATCATCATATTATTATTATTATTATTATCCTCATTATTGTTGTTGTTGTTGTTATTATTACTAGCGGGACCCGTGAATATTTCACGAAATTAATGGTAAACCTATTGGGTTATTTCTGAAAACTTTATGCAAAAAACCTGAAAGCGTAGACTGTGTTATATAAAATAAATATTCACTCTTATTTTTTCATTGTACACAAAAACAAAAGATTATCCCCTACATAGTTAGATTGCATATATTTGCCTCGTAAAGAAGCGTGAATTGCACTTATGCGGGGAATTGTATTTATGCGGGGAATTGCACTTATGCGCATGCGTTAAGTGATAGGTGATATAACAGAAAAAAGTTCACTTAGAAAACAATACGCTTTCCACTACCCAATGACCACCGCCACCTCCACCACCACCGCCGCCGCCATCTCCACCACCATCATCATCTCTCTCTCCCTGTCGCTCTCCTTAATTTCATCTCTCTCTTCTCTTCACTGTCTGTATGTCTCTCTCTCTCTCTCTCTCTCTCTCTCTCTTTCTCTTTCCGTCTGTCTCTCTCCCATTTTTCTTTCTCCCTCTCTGTGTCTCACTCTTCGCCTTGTGCTCTTTTTCTCTCTCTTTTTCCTTTCTCCTCTCACTTCCGCTGAACTAATCACTTGAAAACTTTACAATTACATTCCGTCGACCTCACGCCATGGACGCTTCTCTCTCCCTCTCTTTCTCGCTCTTTCTTTGTCTCTCTCTCCTATTTTCTTTCTCCCCCGTCTTCTCTAATAACGTGAAAGCGTTACCAACGGGCTCAGTAACACAATGACAAGCAGAATCATTATAAGAATATTATTATTTTTTTCTCATCATTATCTTGAATATTACACGTCTGACAACTCAAGCATCTAGATTTTAGTGCAGTGTTATGTATAAAGTCTTGGTATAGTGGCGTGAAGGATAAGTTTTCAGTCTATGACACAAGTTGGTGAGAGTGATTGAGTGGAAGAACTGGCTATCCTTACTTTGCATGCAGAATTATAAATATATGTGTGTACGAGCGGAAATATTTTAGATTTCTGAACAACTCTTTCGGTATGAATTGCATTCTTTTTGTACAGAATCTAGAAAGAATTTTTTGCTCTAAAAGTCTTTGGATGATTGTTGTGGGCATGTCTTTAATATTTCGCAAAGAACTTCAAGTAATGTAATTCTAAATAAAAATATAACCTCAGCACTCGGAGTTTACACTTGATTAGAGGCGACTCAAAAAAGATCAGCGGAAGATTGATTATAGCACCGACGTCGTTACAAACCAGATGTCAACCTAATACGTCTCCCCAATTTAGCACCTACACGTTAGAGATATATCCTCTCCAGATATATGTTCATAGGCCGAATACAACAAATAACAATGTATGTCAGGAATTTAAATATATTCTTGAATATCGTTTTCTTTCTTTACGTGTTATTACCAGATTTATATACATACGTGCATACTTTTCAGCGGAAATATGCAAAGTAGTAGAGCGTCGTAAAACTTATAAACTATTGCCTTTCGCAATAAACTATTGCGCATTCTAATCATGTAGGTTTTATGATTATTTTTATGAAGGTACTTTAAATTTATAATCAAAACGTTAAGTGATGTTAAGAGATTAGAAAGAAATATTATGACGCATATGCAGGCAGCAAGAGTATACAAAAATAAGTTAATGATACTTTTTAAGAAGATATTATATAAGAATAATTTTTCATTAGTAATCTTGTGTTTTTATATTTAGCTTTTCTTATTCGCTTTATGTTTTATAAACACGTTAATTTACTTTCTGATATTTTTTTATCAAATTCAATTAACTTGCATAATTTTCTTTCTTAAGCACGTGATACACACACACACACACACACACACGCACTCACAAACAATCTCAAACGCACACATACACCCACAAACAAACACGTATGTTCACAAATATATCCGATAGATTTATAAACAAGAATATAGTGATAAATCCATATAAGTTTCGTTATACGCTACGATGTTATTTCATCTTAATTAAATGTAATTTCTACTTGGTTTAACTTTAATTAAGATGAGATGATCATTTATTGATCATTTGAAGTGTATAAGAATTGATTTTTACCTAACTTAATTATTAAGAACTAATTGATCGTCTTTTTTTTTTTTCTTCTCTTTGATAATGTCATCGAAGACTAGCAACACATGGTGAAGAAAAGAAATTAAAAGAAGACAGTATGTATTTTCTAGACTGAAAATGATTACAATGTGCTTAATAAACAAGAGAAAAACAATGGAGAATAAATGAGAAACGGCAAAGAGTGACGTCAACAGGCATTAATGTCATATGCATCGTAACATGTATAATGCGTGTATAGACAAGTGTGTACGTATGAAATATATATGTGTGTGTGTGTGCGCGCGCTGGCACATGCGTGTGTCAGTGTCTGTATGCGCATATATATGTATGTACATATATATATGTGTATATATATAAAGGTACATATACACAAATGTGTATACGTATATTTCAATACACATGACTATATGTATAATCATTATAATACATGTATAGTCTTTTATATATACGCACGCATGTGTACATATACATATATATGTATATATATATGTGTGTGTGTGTGTGTATGTGTTTGTGTCTATGACTGTCTGTGTGTGTGTGTCTGTGAATGTAAGCATATGTGTAAACATTTTCATATAAATATAAATATACATATTTATAAAAATACATCGAGCTATATATACTCATGAACAACCACAAATCACACACAATTAAAGGGGTGAGATTTATTAAAAAGAGAAACCTACTGATACTTCTATAATCCAGTATAATCTGACCGTCAACAAACCATATTCTTTTTTTAATTTTTTACTGAAGTAGCAGTCCAACCATGCATGCCTCTTGAAAATTGTAAGATTGGGTAACATTACCACTCCAAGGCCAGACTAAGCACATTTATTTACAGCTATATATATATAATAGATATGTGTGTGTGTGTGTGTGTGTGTGTGTATACACGTACGTACACTGACACACACACACATACAGTCTTATATATGTGAACTGTTGGCATTTTTTTCCTGCGTCTTCCTTTTCTCTTGGACTTTCCTCTGTCTCCTGTTTCTGAAGAACTTTGCTCGAAACGTAAAACAACCTTTCTTTCCTCGTCTGAGCGTCTTAATACTTGCATGTACCACGTATTCGCGTTGTTGTTTTTTTTTTCTGGTTGTCACTTTTTCTTCGTTTTTATTAACTATTATATATACGTGTATAAATATTATTTCTAAATCTCTCTCTATATAAATTTAAATAGAAGTTTAAAAAACCCTTAAGGGATAGAAAATATCCTATTAATTATTGGTTTGTTACCTATTATTCTGTTGTGAATAGCAATCTTCCTAAAACAACAGGTTTAGATATAAATGTTGGTTTATTAATATTCGAATTAAAATCCAGAAAATAGAGACGTAGCTAAGTGAACATGTTGAATTTTTGAAGTTAATAAATTATATTAACGCTACTTCTTCATATATATATATATATATATATATATATATATATATACAGGTTATGAGCGATAGTGGTGTCAATGAGACCCAGAGGTGTCAATGAGACCCAGAAGTGTCAATGAGACCCAGAGGTGTCAGGTAATGCTGAGTAAGTGCTATGGATAGACCATAGTTAAGCTTCAGGTTCGGTGATTAAGCGAATAAGGGGTCCAACATAGGTCATATATCAGCGTATGTATATAAAGATTTACTTTTTCGTAATGAGATAAAAAAACAAAACCATGGCTGTGTAGGTTTTTAGAACATTTATAAATGTTCTAAAATCTACACAGCCTTGGAATTTTTTATCTCATTAGGAAGAGTAAATCTAACCATTTACATAAGCATGTAAATGCACACCGGAGACGGACACAGAAGTGAAGGAAAACATGCTTGTAGTTCATTTCTACGTTTTCTTTCCTTAATGTTTGTCACTACAAAATTTCTTGCATGAAGCTTGCTGTTTTCCATATTCTTCTACTTTTCCCACGCTGTCTGGATATTTATAGCTTGCATTATTTACATTCGATCGATATTTGTCCTCATCATGATTGTCGTCAACACAACGTTTCGGCTGATATACCCTCCAGCCTTCTTCATGTGTCTTGGGGAATTTCGAACCCGGGTACTCATTCCTAAGGTATTCCTAAACACTACGCCATATGCCCGTGGGCATATGGCGTAGTGGTTAAGAGCGCAGGCTATTAACCCCAAAATTCCGAGTTCGATTCCAAGCAGTGACCTGAACAATAGCAATAATAATAATAACATCAAAAAATACCTTAGGAATGAGAACCCAGGCTCGAAATTTCCCCAAGACACCTGATGAAGGCAGGAGGGTATATCAGCCGAAACGTTGTGTTAACAACAAACAAGATGAAGACCAATATCCGTCGAATGTAAATAATGTAAATAATTCCTCATCTCTTAAATATAGAACTGTATCATTTATAACTTGGTTGATTTTTTGTTTTCTTTGTAGGATTGGTCCGAGTGACTCCAAAAACGATCAGCGCCTGCATATGAAATTTAAAGGATTATCATAGCAAAATCTATATAATAAGCCAAAGCATCCATTATTCATAGTTTGCAGGTGTTACGTCAAAAGTGTAAAGCATCTCTGTCTGAGAGCTGGAGACACAACACATCATAAGAAGGTTAAACATCATTGAATACAACAGACAGGGAGCCCAAAAGAGAGTGCTCAGTTAGCTAACGTATTGTATTTGTGCCTCACTGGT